>NW_018128365.1:141606-154236 GCF_001952655.1 Monopterus albus
CCAATCGAGCATCTGTGGGATTAGCTGGACAAACAAGTCCGATCTATATGGGTCGCACCTTGCAACTTAAAGGACAACTGTGGACTCTGCTGTTGACATCTTGGTGTCAGATACCAGAGGACACCTTCAGAGGTCTGTGGAGTCCATGCCTCAACAGGTCAGAGCCGTTTTGGCAGCAAAAGGGGGACCTACACAATATTAGGCAGGGGTTCATAATGTTATGGCTGATTGGTAAATGATACGGCAAGACAAGACTCCATCAGTCAAAACGTACTCTTTCTCCTGTATGTGAAGGGCTTGCATTTCTTGTTCCGTGCCTCCTGGTTTGTGACTAAATCAACTGGAAAACACAATAAAACACCTATAACTTTTATAGAGTCATAGACATCTATACATGCACATATAAGTGTTGCCAAGCACCATCAGTTGCTCCTAGTTGTGGCAGACTAGAGGTGTTAAAACAAACAAACAAACAAAAAGGTAGACTTGTGATGGAAAGGTACAACAGACTGACTTGGGTGCATTAAGCCAACTCTCTGCACTCTACATACTGTAGCATTACAGCTGTTTGAATTAACATAGCCTGTTTACCGAGTCCCGGTGGCTCTTGGAGTTGGTAGTCCATGAGCTCGCACCAGCCGACTGGGTAGATGTCTGGAGACTGGTGGTCGAACCACTGGTCAAATTCATCTTCCCAGCCATCAAAGTGGATAAGCAACAGTCGGCCCACGCAGCGCCTCACAGTGGCCACACACAACAGGCGTGGCTCCATCAGGTCTACTGCCTCCAGCTTCATGTTGGGGGAGAAGCCGTGCCCTGGGTAGTCCTGAGGGAAAACAAACAGTGGGTTCATATGCTGTTTGATAACGTTTCTTGTGGTACCAAAATAAAACTAACTAATAAAAGGTTTCATACCACCAATATCTGGGAGTATATATTTACAGAAAGGGACTGTTTTATGTGTACAAATTGGGCGTGTTGTTAAAAAATTTAGTTTGGCCTTCCCGTCTTACAGCATTGAACAGTCGTACTGGTGCAGCTTTAGCACTGGTCTCCTTCAGGTATTTGTCCCATGTGAAGGTCTGAGAGTCATAACCTGCCACAAAACAGACATCATAAAATTACTATCATCAACATGATGCTGCTCAGCTATTTCCTGTCTCCTTTGTTTTTCTGCATAGCACTAATCAATACACATGGTCAGCATCAGCAGAACAAAGCACGAGCAATGGAGGCAAAATGCTGAGCTGAATTAGAGACTAAAAAAACAGACAAAGGGCAGTTTAGATTTACCCTGAGGTACAGTGAGAGGGATGTTGTTCTTTTCACAGAAGCCTACAGGAAGGATAGCATGAGAGGAGGCATGGTAACAAAACCAATCAGAGCCATTGTTCAATATGGTGCCGTCAATACCAACCATCAGGTAGCCATCTAACAGTACCTAGAGGAACAGAGGGGGAAGGAGGCAGCAGAGGCATGGGTGTAAGAGTTGGTGTGTTTAGGTAGATGACTTTTACACTGGCTAAAAAAAAAACAAACCCAAACAGTTATGTTACCTTGTGTACAGTGGCCACACAGATACTGCCCAGGTTGAGAGGGTCAATTGCCTCAAGCTTCATTCCTTCTTCAAAGAAACTTCCTTCCATGTAAACGATTCTAGGCTAAGAATCACACAGTGGTTATCAAGAGTTGCTCTAAAGAAGCGCTTTGCAGTGTCTGTGTTTCCATAGGTGGAGTGCAAATTGTTTCATCAACAGACAGCTAAATATCCACCATCACTTATTTTTACTATCATGAAATACAGACCAAAACATGCTTACAGTCTATATATCATCACATCTAAAGAGTTTCAGAAAACAGCAGTGCTATCCTGTGTGGATTTCCTGCTGGGGTTCTAGTGTATATACAGCTTAACAATACATAAAACACAATAAAAAGCAGTTTACTAAGTATTTCTTAACCAATAACATTTCACCTTTTTGAAGAGCAGGAACATATTGTCAGAGCTGACCCTCACACCACTGGCAGCAGCTTCCACACTGTTAGCTATATTAAAAACAAGACCATTATATTAATTGCCTTATTATTATATTAAAGTTGAGCCAATACCAGGAGGTGGAAAGAAGGCTATACAGTATGTATTCAAAATCCTGGACTTACCAGGTGCTTTAATGGCATGACCGATTTTTTCTGACCAGCCTACTGGGTGCAGGAGGGGACTCCACATGTGGCACCAGAAATCTAAGACGACGTTCTCAGGGGCGTCGCTTTGGTCAGCGTACACCAGCCGCAGACGGCCACCAATGACTGAGTCTATGATGGCCACACGGGTACGGCTAATGTATTTAGGGTCCACCACCTCCACATGCATGCCTACACTGAAAGGGCTCTTCATGCTTTCAGCCAGCTGCAAAGAGGAATTCCATAACAGGAATGAATTCAGTAAAATTAAACAATGCTACTCTTCACATGTACAAGATCAAAGATTTTTTATTGTCAATTCACTATATGTGCAGGACATACAGAAAATCGAAATACCGTACAACACAGACGGGTTACCATTTATGAGTCAAACCGTCACGTCAGGCATCATCCAGTTTTACCTTCAGGTAGAAGTCAACAGGTAGAGTGTGGGCTCCCACCAGCTTTTTCATCAGATACTCTTTCCAATCTGGGATGTTCTGCTTCACATCTATGCACACAATTTATCATATCAGAACATGTCCTACTGTTAATACAGCTAATGTTGGCCTACCAAAACATATTTTAATCATTTTGATATAAAATTGTACTCTCTTTTCTTTATGTGCTGGCCCAAAGTGTTTGCATAGCAGTGTGACCCCAGCTCCATGCTGGCCCAAAGTGTTTGCATAGCAGTGTGATTCAGGTTTGTATGTCAATCCTCACCTTGCGGCGGCACCGGCAACTTGCTCGTCATGGCGCACCAGCCAATCGGGTTCCTGAAACAAGGCTGCACCAAAAATCATGGCTGCTGTCCTGCTCAAAGCCTTCATATCTTAACAGGGCTTTGTATCCTGGAGACAAAGAAGGGGAGGAAGCCAAAATAGAAATGTTACTGCTTAAATTCAGGCCAATATATACCCTTTTTAAAAGATGAGATATTGTGAAGCAGACTCATTATGACCTCTATTTAGTGCTGGGTAAGAATTAAAGATACATTATAGATGATCAGCACAATCAAATTCTAAGTGATAAAACAGATGGTTCCTTGCTCTAATAGCCTGTAAAATAAGCACTGACAGACAGATGTACACACCTGCAACCTGGATAACAGTAGCGATCCAATAGACTTTACTGGGAAGGACAGCGTTGGTGTTCAGGACTTCCACCTTCATCCCTACGATGATGTCATCCCACTGGGCGCACAGTGGAGCCTGCAAAGTGGAAGGTCAGATAAAGCCTTACTTTATTACTTCCTTAGCTTAGTTCCTTCCTTCCCTTATTTCGTGTTTTACACTGATTCATTTGGAAAGTACAGTATTTTGATTTTACTAAATATCAGGAATCAGCCGTATCCACCTTCGATATGATGGACACCTTTTCTTGCTGCTCTCTGCTTATTAAATAATCTATATTGTAAGTAACAATCTGTCTCTTTCGGCTGTTCCTGTTCGGGCTCGCCACAGCAAATTGTCACACTGACGACTCGCATGTTGAAATTTGGCACGTGTTTTACACTGGATGCCCTTCCTGATGCAACACTGACTTAAACCCGGGCCACAGCGGTGAGAGCGCTGAATCCTAGCCACTAGTCCAACAGGGACCCAAATTGTAACAATACCTAACATAATACATACACACCATACAGCAAAGCACATGTGAAAAATATAAACTGTAGGAATGTAAAGATAAACAGATACAAATTGGAAAATCAATACAAGAGACAGATTTTTCAAAAATTTGTTTAAAAAAATGGTCTAAAATAGATATAGACCTCATAAACCAATCTTTGGCAAGTTTTCTGTTACTTATTGCTGTGCTCCACTCTAGTATGTGCCTTTTGCACATGTGTGCGTGTGTACACACCATCTCCTGTCTGTGGTCAAACACACCTCCTTAACAACACAGGTCCAGGAAAAGTGCAGCGCACAGTACAGATAGCTGCAGAACTAGTTCTAGCAGATACAGAGCATGCAGCGCTTGTGTCGGATATACCAGAGGGACACGGGCCGGGCTAGTAGTGACGTTACGAAGGCCACACATTGTTGAAGCGATGGAAAGAGTATAGGTAGCTGTGAGTCAATCAGCTTGAGGTAAGTAACAGTGCTAGTGTTAGCAGCTACTTTCAGAGCACATCAATGATATCAATAACTGAAGCTTAAGATATTTCATTTGCAAGGATGTGCATGTGTTGTTGAAAATGTGGGATTGGGACAAATAACAGTGACTCTGAAGCTGAGGCACATAATAACACGTCAGCAGGATTTAGGTGAAAATGCATTTCAGCTCTGTATGATAAGGAGAAACAGCACATAGAGGTTTACTGTTCTAATTACACCTCCGAGACCAGACTCACATGTCTGAAGCAGGACACAGACGCAGCCAGAGATGATTCCCTCTCCAGGTAGGTACCCCAGTCAAATCCTGCAGCAGATGCTACAGAATGGAGAGAAGAAAGGAATCTGAGCTTTGTCTTTGCTGGATAAATCAATACACATCACCCACTGTTTGGCCTGCTAACTTTATGGCCATGTCCAGATACATTCAGATCGTGGCTACAGCTTATTAGGGCTAATTAAAGCTCACAGCTAACATCAAATTGCACCTCAAATCATTGGCGGGTGACCTGTGGCATTTAATTCCATCTGTGAAAAACAATAACTGCACCTACAGTGCCTTGCAAAAGTATTCATACCACTTTCATACCAACTTTTCCCACATTACAACCACAAACTTAAATGTATTTTATTGGGATTTCATGTGATAGACCAACACAAAGTATTGCATAATGGTGAAGTGGAAGGAAAATGATATGTGGTGTTCAAGATTTTTTACAAATAAAAATCTGAAAAGTGTGGCGTGCATATGTATTCAGCCCCCTTTACGCTGATATCCCTAAATAAAATCTTGTGCAACCAACTGCCTTCTGAAGTCACCTAATTGGTAAACAGAGTCCACCTGTGTGTAATTCAATCTCAGTATAAATACAGCTGTTCTGTGAAGGCCTCAGAGGTTTGTTAGAGAACATTAGGAGGCTGCAAAAGACTTGGGACTAGGGCAGAGGTAACATGACAAAATGTGGAAAGGTTCAAGGGGTATGAATACTTTTGCAAGGCACTGTATATAGAAAATGTAAAAAGTACACAGGGTCAGGAACTACATGCACTTTCCTTTATCTGTATTCCACTGAGCTGGAGCAGCTGACGTTCCTGCATCAAGTCCAAGCTTATGTACTATAGACATTAATTCATTCTGTATTTTACCATGGATATTAACTCTCTAATGCACTGCAGGTATTCATTTTAAATGATTTGCATGTGTGTATTGCTGCTATTACCATGTCCTGCTGGGATTAGCGAGGCTTTGTTCACCGCAGTAACCTTTTTTAAGGGGGGCTTCCCCTGTAGAGACAAACAACACACACACACAAAAAAGAGACTATAAAACATGCCACATCCTCTCATTTTAAAGGCAAGTTAATTCTAGAAGCCAGTTGAAGCACAAACAGCCATATGACTATTTTGTTTCACACGGCTGGCATAAAGAATGAAAGATAAGATACTTTGTCATTGCATATCAAGACAGTGAAGGAGGAGAGAAATTATTCATGATCCAATCACTGCTGTCCAAGGCCTAAACTTATGACAGTTTGACAAATTCTGGTTGCATTTCCAAATATGTAAAAAGAACAGTGGCACAAAATTCCCCGTGTCTGTCGTAGGCCGTTCCATGCATGCTAAGACTTTAGTTGTTGAGAGGTTCATACGCGAGTGAACAAAGAAAGACTAGTGGCAGTTTTACACACACCAAACAGATTTAACATTTGACTAAAGTCAGACTTTGGGACAAATTTCACTGCCAGTCAACGCGTCTTCCCACAAAACTTTCATCAGGATTAACAGATCTGGCAAATTATCTATTTGACTTGACTATTTACTGAAAATAATAGTTTTCTGTAATCAAATATTTCCACTTATAATGCTTTAGAAAACACACAAGAACTATAACTGGACAGCTCAGACTCTGGCTGCCACTAGTGATTAATCTCTCTGTTAATATTCTCAGTTACCAATTAAACGTGCCAAACAGTGGGTGAGTATTCATATGGAAGGTCCATGTTCAGGTGAAATGATTTGGCCCCAGAGCAGGGTATCAGGCCATGCAGTCATAAATCTTCAGGGCCCCAAAACAAGCAACGGCATTTTCCAACTAACCGATTCTAAAATGTACACAGATTTTACAGACGCCATTAAATGGGCAAAAAGAAGCCCAACATGTTGACTAAAACCCACTGGTATGGTTAAATATACTGAGTAGTAACAGGCCAGCCCAATTAATCAATTTATCTTTGGTGCATAAAATGTCAGAAAACTCCAAAACTAATTTTCCAAGAAACATGGTTGTTTTTAAATGGTTTCTTTTGACTGTCCAAGAGTTCCAAACTCATACTTAGTCAGTTTTCTGTCACAGAGGACCAAACAAAAACAGCAAATACTCACATCTGATAAACTGGAGCCAATGGGTCTTTGTCACTTTTGTAAAGAAAGTAACTTAAAATGAACAATTGATTATTTAAAAAAAAGATATGCAGTTTTGGTTCTAGTAAATATGGATTAAGTCTAAAGCAGAAACCTAAATACCACAATGTTGTTCTAATTTTATGTTCGCCTTGAACTTGTTTTTAGCATCAATATCTGTCTTTTCTGGTTTTGTATGAATGGTTTGTGTCCTTGTTACATCGCCATCTTGTCTTTGTCATACATGTTTTCTACTTTATTGGTAAAGTAGAATAAGAAGATGCCGTTCCCCAACAAACTCACCAGCTGGTCCACATAAATGACGCTGGCGGTGGGACCACCTGTCTCTGAGGTGTGCGTGTGTCTGAACTGGGTGGGGACAGCGTTGGGCTTCAGGAGCCGGCCCCGGCGGGACGGCTGGTTCGCGGCATCGTAGTAGTCGTCGTGCTGAAAATGCTTCTGGCAGACGAACAGCTTGCTAAGGATGTGGAGCGGAGTTTTTACATCCATGTTCAGAGCAAACAGCCATTGTCTCAGTCTCTCCGCGTCCCCGAGTGGAAACCGATGAAAGGTGAGGTTCGCCCGTTTTGTGTTCCAGCAACTATCAACGCAGCACTTGTGGACCATTGTAGGAGTTTTAATCAAGAAAAATTAAGCAGACGCGAATGGAGATTGTACCGACCTGGGGAAACGAAGATTTCAAGCGCAGCGCGATGGTTTTCTTCTTCTCGTCCCAGTTTTTCTGCAGTGGCGCTTGGATAACAGCTTTCTGGGAGATGCTGCCGCCACTCGTTCGTAATTATGAATACAAACAGGTGACAAAGTTAAACCTGAATAAACGAGTGGCCTCTTCCAGGATGACAGTGCCTCCATCCACAGGACACAGGGGGTCACTCGGTGGTTTGATGAGTATCAAAATGATGTGAATCATATGCTATGGCCTTCACAGTCAACAGATCTCATCCCAGATGAACACCTATGGGCAGTGGTGGAAGAGGTCAGATCCCTTACTTGAGTAAAAGTAACAATACCAGTGTAAAAGTGCTGTTATAAATAACAGTCCTGCATTCAGAATGTTACTTAAGTAAAAGTACAAAAGTATCTAGTAGCTAAAGTCATAAAAATGTAGTGGAGTAAAAAGTACAATATTTCCTTCTAAAATGTAGTGAAGCCAAAGTATGAAGTAGCACAAAAAGAAAATACTCAAGTAAAGTTCACATTCTTCAAAACTCTACTTAAGTACAGTACTTGAGTAAATGTACTTAGTTACTTTCCACCACTGCCTGTGGGAGATGTTGGAGCGATGTGTTAGACAGCATCTCTACCTCCATCATCAAAACACCACATAAAGGAATATCTTTGGGAAGACTGGTGTTCATCCCTTCAGCAGAGTTCAGAGACTTGGAGAGTCAATGCCAAGGGGCAATGAAGGGGTTCTGGTGACAAGGTGGCCTAACACCTTACTAAATTACTTTATGTTGGGGTTTCCTTTCATTTGCCTGTACAGCAACAACATCTGTTTTTGTGCTTCAATAGAAAGAAATCCTGGAAATCCTTTATGTCAGATTAAACTTCTGGTGAAAGTTGTATAAAAACTATTAATCTGATGAAATCGTGCAGCCATTTTGGGTTAACTATTGCACTCAGTGGAAACGTGATATAGCTTCGAACTAGAGCTGAAACAACCAGTCAACAGGCAGAAAATTTTGATGATCAATTCATTTTCAAGCCCCGATTTAATAGCACGTTTGTCAACCTTTAAAACAGAAATTCGATACTAATTAAAAAGCTTACTTACACAGGTCAGTAAATACAGGCTATAAACACTATTTGAGTGCCTATATCCTACCAACAAAATGTCTTAGTTTGCCAACACTGAACTGACTGAGGTTTTTGTTGTTGCATTGTCAATGAAGAAATATTAATTGACTTTGTTCTACAAAAATGTATTTACAAAAACATTTGAAGCAAAAATTGCAAATAAAGGAAGTGCTTGTACCTGTAACCAGAGTTTTGTGTATGGTTCATGGTAATGCTGGAGCACTGACTAGGCTGAGGTGACATCACAGGACTCTAAAGACCCCAGGTTGACAGTGTCCATTAGTTGGTCATAATTTGCTTACACATATTTGTTTGGAAGTATTGGAAGACTATTGTTTTTGTACTGTACTCTTGTATTAAAATCAGTATTAATGGATATTTGTCTTCTGTCTGTTTTGGTGATTTATACATGTGTTTATAGATGTTTTAATACATGTTTTTGCCTTTGCATGCAAGGAGCTCTCATTTGTCTTCATCTTCTTTCTTTATTGTAACCCCCAATGATTGGGGCCTGAGCAGCAAAGTGGAGTTGTATTTACTGCTATCACCTCACAACAAGACGTTTATGGATTTGAACCTACCAACCTGCAGGATTCACCTGCATGTTCCCCCTGTACCTCCAATGCCAGGCTCTATCTGCTTCAACATATATCTATAACTAGAATTATCGCTTTGTAGTTGTATCCTCCGCCAACCAGTCAAATTCATGGAAATGATAGGCATGAGGTCACTGACCTTGACCTTTGACTTTCAGCCACCAAAAAGTTGTATAAAAACTATTAATCTGATGAAATCGTGCAGCCATTTTGGGTTAACTATTGCACTCAGTGGAAACGTGATATAGCTTCGAACTAGAGCTGAAACAACCAGTCAACAGGCAGAAAATTTTGATGATCAATTCATTTTCAAGCCCCTATGCTAAGCATCCCCTAGTTCCAGTTTCTCAAATAAATATTTGCTGCTTTTTGTCTTATTTGACATTCAAGTGAATATCACTGTTTTGCACTGCTGATTGGACAGAACAAGCAAAGTAAAGACATCATCTTTGGCTTCAGGAAACTGTGATGGGATTTTTTTAAACAGCTTTTTGGACATTTAAGATTAACTGGATAAACCAGAAAATAACTGACAGGAAATAAAAGTATTCAAGATGATTAATTAGGGTTAAGAAATCATTACTTTATGATTTGCACACCACCACCTGTAATTTGATGAGGTAAAATAGTCAGATCTCACTAATGCAGCCTGAATGGATTAATATTGCCCTGTTTTAGGGTGAATATTTGAAGTACAAACACACACACACACACACACACACACAAAGGACTTAATCCTGTTGCATTAAAAAATGACACAAGTCAAAACCCACATCCCCTATAAGTCTTGACAAAATTTGTCACTTTTTCTATTTCCTTTTAACTAAATGTATAACTATTTTAACTAAATATTCTTGTTTCACTCTGTACTCTCACCTGTCAAGCAAGAAATGGTCTGTTGATTTGCAGTTGCTTTTAAAGTGCAAGTGTCACATTTAATTCAGTTCAGTGATGACACTTTGCACAGGTAAGTGTACTCCACCCTGGTGGAAAAGACTCTATAGTATTAATACTTCCAATTTAGACAGAGGCTGCTCACTTCAAGGTGGCTGGACAGCACTTGTGCCTGATATAAGAGGAATGCTGAAGCTTTCAAACACCCAAAAAGTTGGCCTAATTACTTAATTAAATAAAGTAATTAACTATGACTGGTGCTCACAGTGTTCAGCAGTACAACAGTAGTTGTGTAAAACAGCAGATAAGTTCAGCAATTTTTTGAAGAATGAAATGTTAAGTTTTTTGATGAAAAATATCACAAGGCAGCAAACAAATTTATCATTCAGCGTTATTTCTGGGCGACAATACACATTTTTTCCTCACCCGCAGTGTGGAGGTCTTTTTGGAGTTTGATGAATAGGAGCATGAGCAAGATGTAGAGCAGAAACGCTTGGTCTTCTTCAAAAAGAAGGTACTAATATTGCCAGTTGTGCCACACATCTCACACACCACTGTAAAACAAAAACATACATATGCTCACACACAGATATATAAAATGTATCTATGAAAATGCTGTACTCTTTGCCTTTGGTCTCTATCTCATTTGCATTTCACCTGGTTCTTCTATTTTTTCATCAAGGTTCACTCGTCTTCCTGCCAGATGTTTGTCATCACTTCCTCCATAATTGCCATCAAACTGAATGGGAGCCATTTCATTGTGTTTGGCCTGTAAAGAGAAAAAAAAAAAAACCTGAAAAGTCAGTAAAATGAACATGAGCAGGAGCTCTGTTTCTCTCTACAGTGACCCATCCTGGTCCATGAGAAAACCTACTCACAGTAATGTTATGCTTTCTTGGCTCAGCTGCAATGCCCCTGTGCTGGATAACAGGCAGGCAGTTACTACAGCCCACTCCACTGCACAAGGGACAGTGTGGACGGATGAACACTGTGGGAACAGCTCCCGGTTTCAGCTTTACAGTCCCCGTGGCTGGTCTGGACTCAAAGTACTCTTTGCCAAAATGCTCACTGCAGAGGTAAGAGTTGGGTGTGGCAATCCAATGGGTGCGGATGCGCTGGACCTGCTTCTCCCATTTGCGAAATTCCTCAGGGTCCCTGGGGAATTTAAACAGTGTCGCACCATCTTCTGCAGTTCTGCCACATCCATAGGCCACACAGTGGTAGGGCATCCCGTCTTCTCAACTGGAGGACACTCAGTGCCACAGAGTCCAAATCATGACCTACAGCTATTGCATCCTTTCTTCTTTTTAGGGCATCTTTCTATGAGCTCTGCTGAGAAATGTCATTGATTGTATGTTACAACTTGCAGACACCGTTTCAACCCCACTAAAGAAAATGCACATTCATTTTTAGGTGACATCAATTTCAAAACTAGAGATGGTCAGCTGTGGAAGATGCAGGTAAAACTAAATGACAGACAATATAATATTTATGGTGATATTTTTCAGTATTTCTTGGCTACTGAATTACAGTTAAATTATACAACTGACTAAAATTAATGATGAAAAATACCTCTACCTGCTTGACCAGTGTATTCAGGAAAGATGGTTTCTCTATTTTCTTTCCTCATGTGTAACTTATACATGATGAAAAATGAATTGTGTGAAAATATTATTGGGCTATTGATAATTAGTTGGTTAGTTAACAATTTGGTATTTCATTTTGTCAGTAATATTAAGATATAAACACAGTCTAACAAGTACAACAGGCAACCAAATGTTATTATTAGGCAAGACGTATTTCTACACACTAGAACTAATGCAGTGTATTCGGCAAAGTAAAAGTCATGACCAGCTAAAACAGATGCAATAATGTTAAACTTACTCCTACGTTACTGCATGTGCAAAATGTTACAGTTAACATGTTAATAAGCATGCTAGTCAAAGCATACAAGTACATACTGTGCATGTAAGCTAGGTTAATAGTGCTAATAGCACGTTTGTCAACCTATAAAACAGAAATTCGATAATAATTAAAAAGCTTACTTACACAGGTCAGTAAATACAGGCTATAAACACTATTTGAGTGCCTATATCCTACCAACAAAATGTCTTAGTTTGCCAACACTGAACTGACTGAGGTCCCCTACCTTTGACGTCATCGCAGCCTAGATTGCTACGCACCGACTAGGAATTATGGGAGTTGATGTTTTAGCAGAATTGGACGAAAATCATCGCTCAGTCATTCTCCAAAACACAAATACTGTAAATGCATGTAGAGGCACCCTTTTGTTAAGATGATGGAGTGCATCATTTGCTAATAATTAAAGTAGAAGTTTTTGTTGTTGCATTGTCAATGAAGAAATATTAATTGACTTTGTTCTACAAAAATGTATTTACAAAAACATTTGAAGCAAAAATTGCAAATAAAGGAAGTGCTTGTACCTGTAACCAGAGTTTTGTGTATGGTTCATGGTAATGCTGGAGCACTGACTAGGCTGAGGTGACATCACAGGACTCTAAAGACCCCAGGTTGACAGTGTCCATTAGTTTGTCATAATTTGCTTACACATATTTGTTTGGAAGTATTGGAAGACTATTGTTTTTGTACTGTACTCTTGT
>NW_018128366.1:0-3794 GCF_001952655.1 Monopterus albus
ATGATAATTAGCCTAGTGATGGACACGAGTCATCTACTAAAATCTGACTTTCATTATTATTTAGGTAAATAATAAAAGAAGCGCGGGAGACATAAGCAACAAATTTAACTGGTATTTTGGTTCTCGTTTACTGGTTAGACTAAATACCCTATGTAATTTAAGCCATCAGACTGAACTACTATCATATCTGACATTCTATAAGCCAAAACGGTAATTTATTTAAACAAATTTAATTTTATAATAAAAAAATCTGTTGTGTAAAACACCATCAATCCCATGTGGAAAATCTCTTTTTACTCCCCGGTTTCCACAGAGAATATGGGTCACAGGGAGAAATATATTAAAACCACTCCTAAAACAGGCAGGAGCTCTGTCTTACTCTGGGAAAGAGACTTTCTCAAACTAAACTTTGATAAGATCTAATTTGCATTTCTTATTGACAAAGCTTCTGAAACCTGCAGCTCCTTCACATAATAATCAACCTTTACACTTAGATTAGAGCTGCGTGACAGGAAATGAGAGGAGTTTACAGCTTGACTTTAACCACGTGCACTAAACCTCATGTGACTGATATTTGCCAAATAAACCATATGAAAGCCATTCCACCTCAGTTGCCATGTACAGTCAGATGGTCAACAGCTTCTCAAATGTTATGGTTTAATCTTAGTCTTTCTACGTTGGATTTGGGGTGTTGGCTGGACAAAACGAGCAATACAAATGTCACCTCAAGCTCTGACCAATTGTACTCAGCAGAAAACTGGCAAACTAATTAGTGATGAAAACATTTGATGCAGCCCTCAAAAGTGCAACATACAGTGTGTCACGTCAAAACAGCAGTGTTATTTATCCTGAACAGAGGTGATTGGAAAGTTAAGTGGATTTTCCTACTTATTCAAATACTTTGACCTTTTCAATCCAACTCATTCCCCACATAAAATCAAAAACACCAGTAGTAGCACTTTCTGTTTCATTATTATCATGCGAGTGTGGCACGTCAGAATTATCAACAGCTACACCTCAGACATTTGTGACCGGGCCAATATACAGGCCTAGGCAACTCAGACCGTAGTAACTTTTAGTAGTTCCCCAAGAATAACACCCCTCCTGTTTTCAGAGGTCAAATTCATGCAAACTTCCCCAGTACTGAGCTGCTACCCCCAGATAGATCTGCAGTTAATGACTATGTTATGACATGTTTTAAAAAAAATATGCAACACTGATTACGTAAAATCGACAACAGAACTTTGGTGACCATTGCGGTCAATGGGGCTGTTTAAATTTAATCAAAGTGCGTGGTCAAATTGTACTGACTAAATCAGTTTTCTATTACTGTGGTTGTTTGATTTCTTGTTGAGCAGCTTAAAAAGATTTGACATTTCTAATTTGATAGCTGAACTTAGATGTGTCCAAATGTTGTACTCAGTTTGAGTCTGTTAATGCAGTGACCTGTGAACACACAGGATGGCACAGGGATATTCATAGGTGAGTGGCTGCATGTATGTGTTTACCCAAAGGAACCTGAACTGTCATTATTTGATTACGAGAAAATGTTTGTGCAAAGTACTTGAGCTTTCAGAATGTACAACCTTTTCTGTGCAAACAGTGACTAGAACAACTGCCTTCTTAAGGATGTGTGATGATGTTTATAAGGTATTTTATTTAGTTACAAGCATTATGTAATAACAGTAAACACCAACACACTGCAATGGCTTGTACTGTACATGTCTAGTTTTTGGAAAACACGTTTGACTACTCAGCGTTAAATCTAAATTAAATGCACTCAAACAACTGAACAGTTTCTTTCTTCTTAGCTAAAGAGATACAAATAATTCAAGTACTGTAACAATACAAACATGTCTAGTGGACTTACAGTGGCAAGTAAAGGTAAGTGAACAATTTCAAAACCGTAGATATCATCATAATGAGTTTATGTAGGATCTGACCAACAGGTAATCCTGGGCACTTTGAACTTGTCGCAATGCTGTATATGTTGTCTGGGATAATAAAGTGGATGCATAGTACTGTGCAAAGGTTTTAGGCATTTAATATATTTTTTTATCCATCATGCAGCATCATCAAGAAGATGTCCGAGTGGCCCCAAATTCATTCTGCAGCACGACAACGAACCCTAACATACACTGAGCGTGTAATGTTAATTGTTGTACCCGGTACTTTTTACCATACTGACTCTGAGAGACGAGTCAGTCCAACCAGATCAACTCATAACTTTTGTTTCCATAAACCATGCTGTCAGAATCCATGAGAACAAATTTTATGTGGTAATGACTCAATAAGTAAACAAACATGTACCTGAAGGACTGTGGTTCTTCTTACCATTGCTAACTCTGAGAGACGAGACAGTCCAAGTAACTTCAAAACAGTGCTGATTTATTCCATGAACACAGGTAAAAATTAACATTACACGCTCAGGCATCTTGCACCTCCAAACTGCTCGCAGGCAGATGTAAGATGAAAGACCCTGAACCCACCAGGCCTATACATTATATCCCTTCGGTTGGGCTAGTCCCATTCTACACAGAAACGTCAACCGAGACGTCTCTGTTGCCAGCTTTGCAGCTGGTCATAACAGTAGTCAAAACATGAAGCAAATCAATGTGTGTGTGTGTCTGTTGATTAAGTGGTGTGTAACTAAAAACATTCTCACAGACTTCTAGTACATGTCATGACATTAAACATAAGAGCATATTATGGCTAAGGCTACAGTTATACACATCATAATAATAATAATATTAAACACCCTGTCTGCTGAAAGTCATCAACTCTTCTCTCTAGTATCCTTGACCAGATGTACCCTGTAGAAACTCATAAGCAGGCCTAAGGATTTAACAGTCTAACTAGACATCCTGTCTCCACTAAACATTTCTAATACATAAAGTATCTATCCAATTTCTATCTGACTAAAAATACCTAACAGAATCAATAAAAGTTATCTTCAGCAAGAAGAAGAACCAGGATTCTTACAACACATGGCCTCACCCCTGCAGAGAACTGAACATTACCGTGTCACTCTGGAATTACATGAAAAAGCAGACTCTCAGACAGCCCAAATCCAATAGCAAAAGCCAAAGCTTCCATCCAAAAAGAAAAAAGGACGACCTGACATACTAATTGTTAAACGACAATAAATACTGCCCCGGTAAAACTTAATCCAGCTCAGTAAACACAACCATCTTCTACCAGCAGCAACGGAAACAAGCTGAATCCAATCACACTGAAAAAAACGAATGACAATTCTTAAGGCTACAGTTATACAGCATAAATCTAACATAACAACATTTGGAAAAACAAATATCCTCTTTCCTACCTGAAAATAGTCTGGAAAAATATCTCATGTACATCAGGAGTTACACGTTAGTCCACACGTTTTGGAGCGTCTCCGGAGGATGTGTGAGAGCCATTAGTAAAACTGTGCTGCCTACGTCATCACTGCGGGCCAAGGCATCAACGAGCGAGAATGTGTGCGAGAAAACAAAGGACATTGAAGATACAACTGCGGTCAATTTAAACCTATCTAGTGGTAGCTACGGCTTCTTCCTTAAAGGGGAGACGTATATGTTAGATCCGGCTCACACTGAACTTTGCTTTAAGCCACAAATTAACGTGTGCTATAGCATAGCATAGCATAGCTTGAGGTGGCCGCGGTTTACTCTTGCACCTTGGGGATTTTTTGGAAATAGCTGGAAAAAATAACCACCGGTTTAGTCCAAACAGTCAAAGCAAACTAAACTGCCAGAAAACACGTCGCTCTAATCAACACAGAAAGGTTTAACTTT
>NW_018128366.1:3816-42166 GCF_001952655.1 Monopterus albus
TTTCTCCCCCCACCCCCCCCCCCCCCCCCCGAATGACTGACTGGTGAAGGCCTGGCCAATCGGCGCTGGGCCGCTGCTAATGTGGCTAAAGTTAGCTTGGTGAGCTAACGATCCGCTGCTTTATTCGTAGGTGTTCAGTCTGACAGACTAAAATGTTTGGTTCATCGAGATCTGGAGGGACCCGAGGAGGCCAGGACCAGTTCAACTGGGATGACGTAAAAGTCGATAAACACAGAGAAAATTATCTCGGTGAGTCTCAGAAACTGGCAACCAAGTCCATTGTTTATCATAGCTAATGTGCTAATCTGCTGACAGAGCAAGACATCTCAAGTACATTTAGACTACACACCATGATCCCAGTGCATACCTTTTGTTGCAGACTTCCCTCATTACACAGTGTCTGGGCCGGTCTAGTCGCTCGGCTTTCGTTCTGTTTTCGACCCTCGGTCCTAACACATCGCCCCCTCCGCTAACTAAACATACGCTGCAGCCAACGTGTCTGAATGTCAAACAACCACGTAGCCAACCACAACTGTGGCCTTAAATGATACGCTACAGTAGAATTAGGTTACACAACTAATTCATAAAATAAATTTTCGTGGGACTAACTCGAGTAAAACCATGATATCGGTATCAATGTGCAATATAAAACTTACTGTCACCACACACATCTTATCAGCAGCAGAGGGTTTTCAGTCTAGTGATATAAACAGGTGACGCTGGGGAAAGGATGTGATCCAGAAAGCATACCGCCTAATTTCTTCTTCATTTGTGTGTTACATGAAATGGCAAGGAATGACAAAATACATCATTTAATTTGTGCCGTTTCACTGAGCTCTGATAGTCAATATCCTGTTTTGAAAACAGTTTGAAACATAAGGCTTTACCGTTTTCTTTTTTTGGGTTTGGGACTGTTGTTCTGAGAACACGACATTTGATGACATCTTCTAGAGAACTGTGATGGCCATTTTCCATGCATACAGTATTTTGGAATATAATGTAATCATAATGGAAACATTTCCTATTAGAAATCATTAGCATACTGTACTTCATGTTCTAACATCACCTATCATCTTACTCTCAGGTCTTCTGTGTTGTTTCCAGGAAACTCTTTGATGGCTCCAGTAGGACGATGGCAAAAAGGCAAAGATTTGACATGGTATTCAAAAGACAAAAAGGGCAGTGCACCTTTGTCCAAAGCGGAGGAACTTGCTGCTGTCAAGGTTGCAGAGCATGAGGCACTGATGGCTGCCCTGTATGTATCACTTCTGTAAAAGAGATGAGTGACAAATGTCAGTGCGGACCAACAAATATAATTATTCTGTCTTTTCCATTCTCCATTTAGAGGGCACAAGAATATAAAGAGGCAACCTACTGGCCTGACCAAAGAGGTATTTTATAGTTTCACTCAAAAGCTTAGGAACATTGTCTGCATTAAACATGTAGAGTATTTAAAAATTTCCCAATTTTAAAACCAGGACCTTGCAGATATTTGTAGGAGGGAAGAAGCTGATGGTGAAGAGAGAAATGTAGACCGTGTCTCAGGCTTGGGAACCTCAAGGTAAGCTTTTTAATAAGAAAACATGGTTTCATTTTTGTTGTTTCAATGCTTATTACAATGCACTGTGATTGTATCATGTTAAAGTTAGATCGGCCACTGACCCGACTGCTTTTAAATCATTGCTTAAAACATATTTGCCTTGGCTTTTAATACTTGGTAGGGCCTGATGCTTTTCTTTTAATTTGACTGTATGTCATTTGTGTGTCTATGTTATTGTGCTGTTTTATTCTTGCATTGATTCTATTTATTTTATTTTAGTTATTTATTGTGATCTTATTCTACCCATGTAAAGTACTTTGGTTAACTGGATGTTTTTAAAGTGCTAATAAATTTGATTTGATTTAAGTGCATGTTTCTGTTTACAGTGCAGGATCAAGGAAAATTCTGCTGTCCCAAAAAGAAAAGGAGGCTGCTAAGATAGGTTTGCCAGTTTTTACAGTAAGTTTTTTTTTTCTCCCCTCACTGTGTTTTGAAATGTCACTGAACATTTAAGAAATAGCTCCAATTGAGCAGTAGTTTAAATGACTATTTCATGAGATCTGGGAATTTAGAAAAAATGCTTTCCTTTACAGCACCACAGGACAGAAGGTCATCCAGTAACCTCAACAAAAACATCTGAGAGTGTAGGAAAAGAAGAGATGGAACAACAGTGAGCATGCATAATATTTGACATTTCCAAAAGGGAAGCCACCACAAATTATGCTGATTTGTGCTCAAGTGCTCATTTTCCTGATATGTTTGTTTAAAATAAGTTATGCCATGATATAAAAAGGGGTGTATTTGTAATGACTGGTAGCTTTGATTGGCGGCTTGATACCGCGGCTCCAATACTAGTCACTACTGCGCATTATCTGGTTGCAAAATGTGTTTCAAAAGCAAGATGGCAGCCCCCATAATTGGCATAGTCTCAGGAAGGGGTGACGACTCATCCACTTTTATATCCAGTCTATGTTTTAGACACAAAGAATAAAACACACTGTTCACCTGGACAAAACATGACCCTGTGTCCATGTTTACTTCAGTAATCATTTTTTTTAACTCTGTAGGTATGAGAGCAAAAAGAAAAAGAAAGACAAAAAGAGCAAGAAGGACAAAAAGAAGAAGGAGAAAAGGAAGAAAAGGGAAAGAAGAGATTCATCCTCCTCAGATTCAGATGGCAACAGAAAGAGGTTGGTCCATTTCTCCATATAACATTTGTTCATCATGTGTAGCGAATAAATGTAAACCAGCAGACTTTGGACTATGGACTATACTTTCCAGTGTCAGCACTAGAGGGCACTGAGGGACTGTCCTACACAGCAATGTGAAACTTAACCTTTTAAAATTTGGATTGCAGCTAACATATAATGGTAATGTACAGAATTAATAAGTTGTTAAATATGTTGAAATGTATGAACTTAGACAGTTGGATCCACTTCCTGCTGCCATTTGGTGTTTTCTATGGATGTCACTATAAAGCCCATCTGCCAGCTCCTCCTTCCCCAGACTAACATCTTATGCAATACCCCCCTGACGACCCACATATTGATTGTTTGTTTCCTTTTACTCTTTAGGCACAGAAAGGACCACCATCATCATAATCCATCATACCACAGTCAGAGTGGAGCCAGATCCCATGACAGCCATTCAAGGGTGGGAGCAAAAGCTGAGCGTCAGCCTTTCTGCCCCCATCAGCGACAGCATCGGCATGACACAGACTCCTCAGATGGGGGGTCTCCTGTCCCCCGTAACCCTGCCAGCCACAAGACGGCCCCTGCTGGTGCCACACAAAGCCACAGGCGGCGCCACGACACAGACTCAGATGACTAATGTCTTCCCCAGCCCCCCAATTCAAAGATGACTTATGTGGACAGAAGACGACGACTTCATTTGCCCTGGACCGTCAAACGGCCTGTGGATGGAAACCGGTCCTTGTGTTTGACTAACATGATTTGGCCTCATGTTTTAACTTCTTTCCCCAGTAAGTTGTTCAGCTAGTCATGGCAGTTTTTTTTAAAAATATATTTAGTTATACCACAAATGTCTTTTTTTTTTTTTATAGATTTTGTTTTTATTTTACTAGAGAAAATACCATGCAAGAAAAAATATTATGCAAAGCAGATGAAATTACCTTTTTATTCCTATATCTTGCCCCAGTGGCTGTCACTGCTCAGGATATTTTAGAAAATTATGTTTAACTCAGAACTTGTTTCTGTTAAAACATTAATCGTGTGCTGTGCTTTTTTTTTTTTCCCCTGGACATTTCTTACCTGACACTCAGTGTTTACCACTGCTTAAGAAAGTAAAACATTTCAAAAAAGTGATCAATTTAATTGTAATTCTTTGTGTGAATGTGTTTTAGGCATCACTCAGGTAAATTGGTAGGTGCATTGTATGTAGCTGGCAGCTTTTCACAGAAGTATGTCACCAGCACAGTTATGTTCTCATAAGTAACCATCAGTGATAGAATGAAAATAATTTAGCAAAATTAAGACTACATTTGAAAAAAAAAATCAATTAAGGGCACTTCTTTGTGTTCTAGTTGAATATACTCCAAGACACTAATTGACACATTTCTGTCCTTGGACAGCTCTTCTGTCCCACTGTGCCTCTTGCACTACTCAGCAGCTTTTCTTTTTCTCAATCATGCTAGCCTTCCCTTAATCCCTCACCGTTCTAGGTTGAGCTCCCTGACTGGTGAGATGCCATTGGAATGCTCTCCACTAGTCATAATAGAGTGTAGTGTTTGCATTTGCCTTGAATTGGTCTGAAAGAGGGTATTCTGCTGGCTGGCACCTGGGGGTACACTAAAAAAGAGCAAGGCATTAATAAAGAAGGGTGCAAAAAACCAGGCTGGTTCTTTTATATGGCCAAGTACTGTCAGACCGCCACACACAAACCAAGCTGATGGAGCAGCAGGAGAGGAGCCCAGACAAAGCTACCCTATGAGAGACTCAAGACTCGAACTCCCCCTTCCTTCCACCACCACCATATTCTCCTGCCATGTTTTATAGGCTTGGCAGCATTAACCATAGCAGCCTAATCAACCCGCAAGAATGCTTTCCTAGATTGCCACCCCTAGACAATGGGAAACAGGGTATGCTCTCCACATTACTGCTTTAACCCAAAACACTGGGTGGTATCCACCACACTGGGGCACCACATTTCTCCATGGGTCAAAGGGTTGCCCCAACAGGTCACAATGACGCTTTGGGTCTGTTGTTAAATGGCAGCATTGTTTCCTGAGGTCTATTATTCTTTTTATTAGTCGTATAGCTAATGATTACTTTCATTAGTCTCAGTTACAGGTTCCTAAAGTTCAAGGTGACATTTTCTTCTAGCTTTTTTGGTCCAACCAGTCCAAATTGATAATATTTTACATCATACAAGCATATTGTCATTAAACTGACAACATGCTTCACTGATTATAGCAGTATAAAAACGAAAGTCAATCTACTGTATGCTACGTTTCCTTACTGATGTTGGTTGTCTATCATATGTTTGCCCAAACACTTTTCACGCTAGAGGATTATATCAAGAGATGTGAATTCTTGTTATTTGAACTCGGTGGCCAGGTGTGGCACTTTTGAAAGCAAAAGTGTGTCTACACCTCGTTTTGATCACTGTGCAAGAAATTGTTTTAATGCTGTAAATCTTTAATGTAAACCAATTGGGATATTTGTAGTTATACTGTCACTTCCACTTCCTTCAGATCCATGACTGTCATTAAGAAAAATGTCGAACCATGGTATTGTTTGTCCAGTTATCTATGCCTGCTCCCCCCAGCAGAGGGGGCAGCAGGAGGGGAGAAGGGTCTGTGACAACAGCAGGAGGACAAGGGTCTATAGTGATGGGCCACATAGTGAAACCTCATAATACTGTCTCTGTATGACCAGAAATTGTGATTTTGCCATGCCAAATACCTGAGAGATCACTTTTAGCATATTTTCACAACAGATTTTTTTTTTTTTTTACATGTGTGGGAGGTGTTTAGATTCATGCAGATTCCATGTAGTGTAGCTCATAGTCATTCAGTAAAGTCTTTAGTTTGGCTATCAATTTTCAGTATGTAACTGATGCTAATTTGAAGTCAATGTTGCAATCAAATATAAGATATTGTAATTGTTTTTCTAACAAAGTCTAAAGATATAACTGGAACCAAAACAGCCTTGTTCAAACAATTAGGGAAGAAGACCCCAGAGCATATTACCAAAATGCATAATACAGATTGTTTCCATTTTAGAAAACATGCTAACAAGCTCAAGAAAAAAAAAACATTAATGAACAAATGTTTCTTAAAGGTTCAGTGTCTTCAAGTGTAACCACAATTTGACAAGTGTCATTTTGTAACTTCGAATTGCATGCTTTTCTTTGATACAAGGAAACTCTGCAACTTATGGTTTTATAATCATAATCTTTATTTGGCCAAGTATGTTACACACACAAGGAATTTGCTTCCGGTACAGAACCAAGGCACCCATCTGCGGTGCTAACTCAACCGATGGCTCTAACCATTGGAGTCAACTTGGGGGATCAGTGTCTTGGCCCAGAACCCTTCGACACATGGGCTGCAGGCACCAAGATTCAAACCTCCGACCCTCCGGGAGACGACTGCTCTACCCACTGAACCAGTTGCCCCATGAAACAAATATTACAATAAAAATGTCAAATTTCTAGACATGTCCAATTTGGAAAACCTGTATTCGCCCAGCACCTGCAAAGCTCTGTAGCAGACCTGACCCATTACCCAGAGGTATTTAAGTGAAATTCAGGCCCCTCCCGATCTGTTAACATAAAGACCCACAACCCGACCTGTAAATAAAATAAACTTGAAGCTGTACAGCAACTTTAAAGTGCTTGACAGTTGTGTTCTAGGAAAAGTTGTCAGTTGATGGACACTGGGCTCTGCAGCTGTTCCCTTAGTGAGGATGTGTGTAGCTTGTGGCTATCAAACACTTTCTGGTACTATTTACAAGCAGCAAAGCAGCTGATGACATCTTTGTAACCACACTGAATTTCTCCCATATGTCCAGTTTGGTCTTTGATTTACTGTAGGCACTTTTGTATTCACCACTTGCCATTTTTGCTTTTAGGTTATCCACTTTGACACTGACCCCCCCGCCTATGTGGATGTCCAAGTGACCTCATATTAGCAGCTTGTGAAGTGAGGGGTCAAAGGTTGTGCCATAGGTCTTCACAAATTGATTACTTAGGCTTGATAAAATTAAGTTGATTAGGTGTTTCAAAGAAGCTGCACCTTTATCTTTCATTTAAATTGTTTATTTCATTCACTACCTGGCATTTAGTCCTATACCCGTGCTCATAGCCGTGAATATTAAACATTTACCCACGTTGTTTTCTGCAGGTACCAGTGGGTCTCTGACCTGGTGCAGGATTTTGATTTGCACAATTGATTTCCACCTCTCTTTAAAACAATGAAGACCAGTACAGTAGAGTATTTTTACACATGGCTAAGAGGTTTGACTAAGTTTGCATTGTATTTTCAGATTTAAAAAGTCACTTTTGCATAACCAAGTATTTCACTCTCCTGTGGTGCAATTCTAAATCTAAAACATTCTGAAGCACATTCATTCTCTAAATGGTAATATTTAATGTCACACCAGGATGTTTCCATATATCATCTTAACTATTACCAATCTGACCAAAGTGAACCACCACCTTTTAATTATAGCAGAAATACAAAAACAAACATGGGCTTGAATTCAGTTATGGTTTGTTATTTCTCACTGCCATACTCAGACTACAAAAAGAGAATTTTTCTTTAAAAGGACAGTTGAAGACAAGTGAAATGTAGCTATTAACTTTTGATTTGGCGCTCCTCCATACAAGTGGGGAAAAGTCAAATCCACATTCTCTTTTTCACACAGAGCACAGGTGCAGGTGTTGATATGTGACAAAGATCAAGACAAAGTGCAATGAAACTTGCCAACATATTTTATAACCGCTGTATCTTCTGCTGCGCTCTTTATCCAGTTCTGAAGGTACAGTAAAGATCCTAGAGATAGTTCTAAACTCACTTTTCCATTTTCCACAGGTAAACACAGTGGTAATATCCATTTGAAGGGCTCTCCTCCTCCCTCGTTCTTCTGTTTGGGTTTCTCACTAGATGCTGTTGTGATGTGTGGACAGAGAACTAGAGAAAGGACAGTACAGTACAGTGTATTACCCACACAAAGCACAAACACAAATTTTGATGGCCCTGCTTGTATACACCCTTACACTTCTGTTATGTCTGATGCAAGACAGACCCAAATATGCAGACACACAAGCCGAGGGAAGGTTCAAATGGAATTTTAATAAATAATAAAGGGCAAGACTATAAAAAAGGAAAAAATACAAGGGAACAAACAAAACATCAACTAAGGCCAACAACAAAAACAGTTCAGTCAGAAAGCAAAGAAACATAAAACAAAAACTGAAGAAACAAACCAAGAATCCTTAATACAGATAAATCAAAAAACTCAAACTGACTGAAGGAATACAGGGCAGGAGCAAACAGAAGGATACAGACTTACTAAAATAGGTAAACCGGCAGGGTGTGGTGAACGGAGAAAGAGCCAGCAAGAGGCTGACAGAAAGGAGGAGAATATATACACAGGAGACCAGAGGATAATGAGGGACAGGTGAACACAATGAGTGGTGATTGTAGAGCAGAGTAAAGCTATGTCTTCCACACACCGACTAATAAAAAAAAAACTTCTTTATTTATGACAATACTTAAACACTTAAAACATCTATCCCCACCTTGGGGGTTATGTCCGCTGAGAGGACAACTACAGTAGCACCCTGGAGATTTTTTGGGGAGTAATCCATCTGTGCAGAATAACATGTTTTTGGTACATTTCTGATCAATGTATACAGACTACCTCAACACCTGTGAAGCATTATCTAAGTTGATGAGTTAGTCATGGCCAGATCAAAGTAAATTATTGTTGATAAGGAAGAGAGTGATGGTTGTCAGCAGTTTGTGAATGGAGAAAGGCTGCCAAAAAGGCTTTGCAGCAGGAAGTGGGTAAGGTTCTCAGTAGGAGCCTTACTCAATGCCTATGAAGGATAAAAATACTCAATAAGGGGCTTGGGAACACTGATCTAGGGTGTGTATGTGTGTGTGTGTGAGAGAGAGGCACACAGAGGGAACATGTGTGTAAGTGTGTATGCATAAATGAGGATTGTTCTCTGCAGTTTCATGAGCCCTCACATCACATGAATGAACTTCCTCTGGTTTCTGTATGTTTAAATAATCAGAATAATCATGATAATAGACATACATTATGAAATGACCCTCAGGCAACCAATAGACTGCTATGTGAGGTGTACAAAGGAGCTGGTTTGGGCTAAGCAGTGCTGGAATTCAGATGGACAGCCATGGGATGCCTCCCTCTGCGTCTCATGTACTGGATTATAGTTTGGGCAAAATTCCAAAGGAGGTGCGAAGCAAGAAACAAACCAAACATTATTACAATGAGCTGCATCGTTGCCATGACAGGAGCCATGCTGGCTTCATCCATTGACAAGAAGTGCCACTGGGCACCTTAGACTACACCTTTCACAGTAGGGGGCGCTACAGAGAAAGACAGGCCAGGGCAAAAGGATAAATGTGCACTAGTGCAGTGTCACCTGCCAATCACCTATTGTGACTGTCAGTGGCCTTAAAAAGTTGTTAAGGGGATTTACATTCTGCACTCAGCCTTGGGTATGTTAGGTATTTTTAGTCAGATAGAAATTGGATAGATACTTTATGTATTAGAAATGTTTAGTGGAGATAGGATGTCTAGTTAGACTGTTAAATGCTTAGGCCTGCTTATGAGTTTCTACAGGGCACATCTGGTCAAGGATACTAGAGAGAAGAGTTGATAACTGTCAGCAGACAGGGTGTTTAATATTATTATTATGACCTGTAGAACTGTAGCCTTAGCCATAATATGTTCTTATGTTTAATATCACGACATGTTCTAGAGGTCTGTGAGAATGTTTTTAGCTACACACCACTTAAAACAACAGACACACACAAACATTGATTTGCTTCATGTTTTGACTACTGCTATGGCCAGCTGCAAAGCTGGCAACAGAGATGTCGCGGTTGACGTTTCTGTGTAGTATGGGGCTAGCCAAACCAAAGGGATATAATGTATAGGCCTGGTGGGTTCAGGGTCTTTCACAGAAATGTTTGTTTACTTATTGAGTCATTACCACATAAAATTTGTTCTCATGGATTCTGACAGCATGGTTTATGGAAACAAAAGTTATGTGTTGATCTGGTTGGATAGCACTAAAGAGTATGAAATGCATATAAAAGCATAGCTTTAAGCAACAAAACCATTAAAGATGGTAATGTTCATAAACCTCTGCAACTTTTTCTTTGCATTAATGAGCTATTTCCACAAAACTATAAACCTTTCCTTCCATGGTACCACAAATGATCTCTATCTGTATTCTGATTTAAATTTGAGCTACCATATGTGATGACATAGTGACATTCAAATATGTGCTTTAATTTCTCATGTGACCTTTTCATTCCTCCATTCACAAGTGTTGCGGTATATGTTAAGAGCCATGCCAGGGAATTGGATTTCCTGGTAAGAGATGACTTGGTTGGATGTGAGGTTACCATGGTCCATCTCATCAAATTCTCAGCACTCTTAAAATGACTTACATTTAACAGGACATTTCGCCATAGACTATGAACTCAAATGACATTTTGACCATTATAACACTGAGGCTACTTCTGTTGCTTTCCTCTTGATACTTGCTTTAAGCATTTGCATACAGCAGACTATGATGATCCATTTCAAGATGAAACAATAGTGAGGATAAAAGTATTTCTTTGAAAGATGTTTTTGTTTCTCTCAGTGGGTTGGTTTGAAGTTGATTCATGTTTGATATGTATACAGATTTTAAGGTTTGTCCCACCCTTTTTCATCATTTTAAATCCAGCTATATCCCACTGGAGGAGGCATCAAAGATTAAAGTGTGAACCTGTTGCACCTTGGAATAGATAATTGGTTGGAATGCACAGCATGTTGAAGCAGGGCCTTAAGGACAGCTAACAACAACCCAAACCTGTGATATCAAAACCAGGTCCAGATTTGGCATTTGTTTGTGTTTGTTTGTTTGTTTATTAGTTTTTTTCTTCACTTGTCATGATGTTGCCAAATGACATGTAACGTGGTCTCATGTTATTTATCCAACATTCAGGCATCAGTGAAATTGCTGGGTTTGATTGTACTATGTGGCCCTGTGTGCCCTTTGGGGAGGCCCCCCAGTGTTAGGCCTAACATGCTCCAAAGGTGGTCCAGGTAGGGTGTTTTACTGACAGCTGATCTCTCTCAGTTATGTAGTACCTCAGAGATAATCCTAAACTGACCGAGTAATGAATTGGGAGGCATTTTGGAGGCATAATTGCCATCCTTAATATTATGATGTTTTTGTTTACTGCAAAAATGTTAACACATTTATTTGGCATGTAAGCTGTGTTATCAGTCAGCCATTTTCTCAGTCATTGTTTTGACACTAAAGCCTTCTTTGTGTGTGTGTGTATGTGTGTGTATGCATGTGAGTGTGTTGCTAGATGGTGCACCTGTCTGCCTCAAGGCTGTAAAGACTAGAGCCTGTCATTTCTGGCTGGCACTCGTGGGGTAATGCATTAGAGGGCTTGTCAAGGTAGTTTATTGAAGGCCTCTAACAAGCTATGTCACACTTCTGACAGGGTCAGAGGTGTCAACCTGCTCAGATTGACAGGGAGATGGACACATAAGAGCACAGGCGAATTAGGCTACTACCCAAGTCAATTGCAGGTTGTAGCTCTAGGGCACTTTGCTGCTCCACCAGTACAGTGTGGATATAGTTACGTTTGATACTTAGACAAAAAACAGCAGAAACTGAAATAATTTTCAGCATTTTGCTCTTAATGATATATTCTTTGTAATTGGTTTCTATTCTAGGCAAAGCAGCTTTTGCTATGTGTAGAGCAATGCTATGTTTTGGAGGGATCAATACCTAACTTGGCTGCAAAGTGAATGGATAATTCTATTTGTATGTGATGCACACACAGCTCAAATGCATTTTCTGCCTGTCCAAAGCAAATATGGGATCATACTACTGGGAAACAAATGGTCAACTGGAAAATTTTATAATGATATTATTAGTACATTATGTAACAATAATTTTAAATGTTGTGTATACACATTCATGAACAAATGTGAAGAACTACGGGCTTGTAAGGACCACAAAACAGCAAACAATTTAGTTGCAACTGCAGAGGATGAAAATAATGGCACAATGAATTCTAAGGTCTCAAATCCTTGTTAAGACCCTCCATCTTTCTAACTAAACTGGATCACACCAAGAATCTCGTATCCCTTTATCCTTTTTAGATCCTCTAATCCCTCGGCCATTTCCATTCTTTTTTTTCTCATTTCAAATGGCAACTGTTTGGTTGTCCGGCAGTGGAACGTTGAGAATTCGTCCTCTCGATGAAAGGAAAGTAACTATACTGAAGAAAGGAAGAACAGCTTGACAGAGCCAAGAATGCTACGGATCTCTTTAAGTCCCATAATGAGCTGTTTTCTCTGCTTGGAGCTTGTATTGACATGGAGACTAATGATTTACACAAAGTAATAGATTGAGAGAGTAATGCGCAGGGGTGGGAAAGACAACACGAAGTGATTTAAGTTGTAGACCAGCCAAGATGCTCAGTGCCTCTCTTTGTATGGGGTGTGAAGAGCTTTAATGATATCACTTCTATGGAACAAACACATGCAGAAACATTGCAGAGTTTGTGTGGATCTTCAGAACCACCGTATTAACTTCAAATTTCAAAGAAAACACATCTTTATTAATCACTCCTATCTAACAGACAATTATAGTCATTCAAGAACTGCTAGAAAATGACAGGAAGTGTATGAAACTTTCCTGCGGTTCAAGACCTTCAAATTAGGGCCTAATGTTATCTATATTAAGCCTTCGCACTCACCCTGACTAAGCTTTATTGAGGGAAGGGCAAAGGGGTTGGGGTTGCCTCAATAAAAACAGCACTAAAAAGCAATTACTATGCTGTGAAGAAAGGGACTTGTCAGTAATTTGCTGTCTAAAACCAAGGAGATTGCAGGTCTGGGGCCGATTGGAATTCTGAGCCTGCAGTGCAGTGTGGGAAAAGCAGTGGGAAGGCAAGCACCACCCTTTGTGAGGTAATTACTGGAACTAGCAGAGGCCAGCGCTTGTCCCTGCTAATGATAACCCTGCTCCTCTCCCCTGCTAGTCATCTTGTAATTGATATACCCCATCTCACTCACTTCAGATGAATTAGGAAAACAATTGGGAGAATAAAAAAGCAGTTTCACAAGTTTTATTTTTCCCAGCACTGCCAACCATCACATTCCTACCAACGTTTGAGTCATGCTAAGAGGAAAATGGCTTTGTGATGCTTACATGTCAGAATACGTTTTTACTTTGGTTATTGTGAATGTTGTGAGTACATGGCAATGCCATTTATATCTTCATGGGTTTTACATTCAGTTATTTTTGCCTTCACTATCAAACATATCATTATTTTATGTTTGTACTGTCATCACTGGCCTTGTTGACAAGAAGCATTTTATCACTGATCAAAAACAACATCATGTGTCAGGAGTTTAGTTTCTTTCATTCGCACTACAACACAAAAGCCACATTTTTAATTTGATCCATTGTGGAGAGTTCCTCTTTGGGGATGGAATATACATTTGTATCCCCCTACTTTTAATCTCTCACAATCAAAAACCTTCACAAAGTGAAATGTTATCTTGAGAATGACTGGCTTTGAAACTGACTGAAACTGCTGCTGGAGATATATGCATGCTCACCCTACCGGCTGAACTGCTTTGAGCTACAGAGGTGAAAAGGTGACTAATCAATGAGCATGTCTGCCTCTTCCTCCCCTGTATAACCCTGTCACACACTGATCTGGATGACCCCTTGTCAGTCTCCAGGCTTTACACCCAGCAAACACCAGGGTCCCAGCAGCAGCATATCTGAACGCGTGGGGGGCCCCTAAAAAACCTTCCATGTACATTACTAAACTGAGGAATCAGAGCAAGCTTTGTGGTAATCAAAGGCGCACACAAGCACATGCAAACACACACCTGTAGACAAAATGTAGTGGGTCAGTATATCTCCCACATCTCCCTCTCCCCCTCGCTATCTCCCCAGCTTGACAAATGCTCTTTTGAAAGTACAGAGGTGGCAAAATTCCTTTGTTGGCTTCAACAATACAAGCAGGCACTTCAAAAGGGGGTAAGGCTGCTTTACAGGTGTCACATCTCTTCTGATGATGGCTGTCCTCTTTAGAAATCTTGCAGATAACCCAATATCCTCATTCAAGGCAGGTGACATACTTCACACATTCCCCTTCTTGACTGTAAAAGGGAAAACATACCAACATGATTGCTACAGATGTTAAGATGTTTCACCACAGCTATTAATGTAAGGAAAGAAAAGTAGATTTTTGATGAGTACATACAGTAAACTATAGAAGACTGATTATTTTGCCTCTGTTTATTCAAAAGTTGCTAAAAGTGATTAGCATTGTGTGATAAACAACACAATGGCGAATCTTAAGTTGGAATTTAGTGGCTGAAGTGTTGGATAAAGGTGTGAGTGCTGTCAGGATTTATTTATTTAGAAAATAGAAGTGAGAAACATTATCACTTGCAGACAATAAAAATACAAACCTAACAAGGCAAAAATGATGTAATTCTAACATTCTTCAATGGCATTAGTTTGTAATATTTTCATCTGGGTGTCACATGGAAAAGTTACATGTGTCAGTTTTTCAAATTAAGATGTGCCAGTTCCAGTGTTTTTCATGCAACAAAAATAATATTACTTTTAATAATCTTCCCATTTATGTGTGTTATATGTGTTAAAGACATGTACTGAATCTAAGGGAGTGATCTAATTTCAGACAGAAGGACACACAGACATCAAAAGACTGGCTTCAAAGTCAGTTACATAATGAAATGCCCACACACTGGGTTCAGTTCTGGCCCATCACCTTTGGTGTGTATGACCTATAAACAAGAAAAGCTTTGAGAATCACATTCTTAAAAGCTACAGCCTCTGCTTAAACTTGTTTCATACAGGCGTGTTGAGCATCAGTCAAGCCAAATTTCTCCGATATGTCATCTATCAACTTTTTAACCCTGCTCTTCAACATTTTGCACCCACATTAAACATCAGATGGTTCATCTTAGATATTAATATTAAGCTTGCTTCTTTGTTATTAGTGGTTTTTGTGTTCAACTGAACATCAGAAGGCTATAGGAAGAGTGAAACAGAAGCTGGCTGTAACCAAAGTGTGACTTCAGTAGGAGTATTTACATCGTGTCATTTCAGTGTGGGCCTTTGCACCATTCTACTGTATATATGTCGCTCCAGTCTGTCCCGCAACATCATGGCATTACCGAAATGCATGCAGTTCTCTTGTGAAAGTCAGGGTGAAACTCAGGACACAAAATAGAAAAGGACACTGATTGCAATTAGGCCTATTGTCTCCCATTTATATGGTTATTGGGTTGCAGTCTGGTTGTGTCAAATTTCTCACAGTCACGATGCTATCTCTCTGACTGGGGCTGTCATAGCCTCTTCTGGCAACTATCTGCTAACAAGGTACATCTCACTTGGGTGACAATGCTGCTATGTGGGTCTGGCTGAAAGGAAGGGCCCATTTCCTTCAGCCACAAGGCAGTGTTGCTGCAGGGCTGGACTTTCTGTCCATCCTGTGATCTGTTTCATGTTTTGTACTTGTTTTTTTTCTTTCTGATGGCTTGAAAAGTGTCAAAAGTTGAGGTGTGGAATGAGCTGCTGACAGCTACCCAGTCACTAAGCCAAACCTGAGCCTGGCTGGCTCCGAGGAGTTCATATACAGCACAGTCTGCAATAAGTCTTTATTCATTTCCTATCATGAGACGGGGTTTAAAGGCCATGGCATTTTTTATGAACGTCTGGGAAAATAAGTACACCGAAGTAATGAGCTTTAATCACAGGACAACTTATGAAAGATGGGTTAAAATATGTTTGATGTGGGGGTGGGCAGTCTAATGAATCCACATGAATGAGGATGGAAGGATATCACTTTTTGTGAGGATTTCACTTCAGAGGGGGTGTGTATCAATCTTTCTGTGTGATAATGGGCTAAGATAGCAGCGAGACCTGGCCTCTGGTGGTGACATTGTTGTAGGGCTCAAAGACTATCAGGGGTCCAGCGACTGAGCCGGAGCACTGGTGGGCTCTATTCACATCTAAACCTTAATCTATCTTGTGATCAGGTCTTTTTTGTCACTAAAGCCTATCTATTTCCAGCTTTCATTAATGAGATTTTTTTCTTTTATTATTGTTTCTCCAAAAAGCACAGCTGGCTTCTGTAGTCTCTGAAAAGAATCAAATATTTAGTCCAACCTTACTTTTTTTTTTATCTTTCTTCCTATGACAAATCCAAAGCCAGTGTTTAGGCGTTATGACCTGAATCTGCTGGGTCCATGACTGACAGCTTATCCATATTCAGAGTATGTGAGTGTGATTGCACACTTTGTGTTTAAGAAATCAATGTAATACATCAGTATTATCTGTGGTAGGTTGCAACAGTGTCTTTATGACGAGGACCAATCTGCAGACAGACAGTCTTACGGCTAATTCAGTGACCCTTACCAGTTTCACCAGTACTTTGGTACTTCTGTATCAAATATAAGCTTACCTGCATCATTACCCCTGGAAAGGATTCAGAGTTAGTAGTAGAGAAGTGTTAAAGCTTTTCTTTACAAACAATGTCCCTTTAAACTTTGCCTGATTCAGGAGAAGGCCCCAGTGCTGTAGAAGACATCCTGCTCTGGATCCAAAAAAGTCATCTCCATCTGCCCTCAGTGACTGCAGACCAGGACCTGGACTGACTGGTGATGGCCCCTCTCAGACCTCAGGAGAGCACTTCCCTAGAACCTGTGCAGTTTGACTATCACCCTCAAGTTGACAGTGACATCACCTAGCTTCTTCAGTGAACCCTTTCTCACCTGGACAGAACAGGCAGCACTGTGTGAACCATGTTCTTTGATTTCTCCAGTGTCTTCAGCCTGTCCTGGTGAAAGAGAGTCCCCAGAAGATGCAGGTAGACACCTCCACACCCTCCTGGATTACAGACTATCTGATATACAGACCATAGTTTTTGTGCCTGGGGGAATGTCTGTTTGGACGGGCGGTCAGCAGCACGGGAGCGCCACAGGGGACTGTCCCCTCACCTTTCCTCTTCTCTCTCAATACCTACAACTTCCAGTACAACTCAGAGTCCTGTCATTTGTAGAGAATTTCACAAGAATCAGCAGTTGTGGGGTGTGTCAGTGGACAGGAGATGAGAGGCCTGGTGAACCACTTTATGACAGGAACAACCACCTGCTCTTAAATGTGGCCAAGACAAAGTCATGGACCTCAGGAGGACCAGGACTAAGTCAAACACCATCTCTGTTCATGGTGAGGAGGTGAAGGTGATGGAGAGCTACAGATGCCTGGGAGTCCACCTCAACAACAAACTGGACTGTAAATGCACCACAAAGACTGTCTACAGGAAGGGAAGAAGCAGATTCTACTACCGGTCTATTCTTTTCTCCTCAGCTATGAGCTGGGGCAGCAGCATCAGAGCCTGTGACACCAGCAGCCTAACAAACTGATCAGGCAGGCTGGCCTTGTGCTGGGAACTTATCTTGAACCTCTGGAGTTGGTTGTGGAGAGAAGGATGCTTCACAAACTGTTAAACATCACAGAGAACACCTTACTGTATATCCAGCTGAAGAAGACTCTTACTGAAAGCTCCACTGTGACAAAGAAGGCTACAGAAAGTCTTTCCTGACAAGTGCCATAACACCGTATAATGACTCTCCTCTGTGTCAAGAGAAGGATATGTCAGGCTGTCATTTGCAATTCAATTCAAACATAATTCACTGAGCATAAAATAGCAAACAATGTACCATTGCACATATATGTTTCCTCTATAGGCCACTTCCTAAATCAACAAAATAATTTATTACTTGTGAAATTCAGTCATAAATAACAGAATACCAGTTTGGTTGTTTATGTTGTTTTATTTTGGTGTTAAAGAGTTAACTTTAGAAATCTACCACAGGTAGTAGAACAAACACTACCTGTGCAGTCAGTGAAAAAACAGAGCTGAGGTAAAGAGGCTACAGTGTTACAAGTCACACAACACTGTTTTAAAAAATGTATTTCTGCAAATATATATTTTTACTTACTAATATGTACACAGCATGAAATAAATAATTATAAAAACAACATTTGAGAAATTCATAAAAAATTCAAAAAGTCATTTGTACAAAACTTTGGATTTAAAGACAACAAAAAATTTGAACAAACTGTCCACATAAGACATCAGTCACATATGAAGTGTACAGCAATATTATAGAGCTTGTACTGAAAATGGCTGCTGTGTAGTTTATTCAAAATGACCTAAATGTGAAACTTGTTATGGCTGCTTATTAATATTTTCAGTCACGTTGTAGTGTAATCAAGGGTTAACAATTTTGAGAAAAATCTATACATGCCTGAGATATAGCATCGCATTGGCTGTAAACAATAATTCATCAGCGATGTTACTTGTTGCGGCCTCTTAACAGCTGAGGGGAAATGAGATACTTTTTCAAAAACAGTATGCTACGTTATATGAATTTTTGACTGCACTTTCCAAAAAAAAACAACAAAAAAAACTGTGTCATATATCTTCTAAGATTATGGGAGAGCAACATGACTCATTGTTGCCTTGATGTTTAGCATGACTACAAAGTCCACAAACAACTAAAACAACATAAACTTTATTTTGGTCTATTTGGTTAAATGGGAATTATTTTATGTAAGAATTAGTCAAAACTTCACATTTTTTTCCAAACTACATATATTTCTTTCACAGAAAGAATCAATACATGCAAGAATATACATATAACATGGATCGACAAGCACCCACACACCACATTATCTTTATTTAGCAGCGTTAAAATAAGGAAAGTACTGATACTGTCGTTTCAGTGATTCTGCTTGTTGTTTAGTTTGGAACAATAAGCCACAACTGAGAATCATCACGTGAACAGATTTGGTCATCTTTTTTTTTTCTACAACTGCAAATTTTACTGTATTATACAGAGCTTATATGATACAGCTTAGTTTGCAGTTTATCTGCCATTTGTGTCTTTTCTCATGGAGCACAGAATTTACTTCTCTCTGATCAAATATCAAAATAAAGAATATTATATTTGTATAAATGAAAGAAAATGTGGACATATCCACATATAAATAAGAATTTTCCCCCACACCCAGTCACATGTGACATTGCTAATACTGATAAAAAAAAAACCAAGGAGAAGATGCTTCATATTTCTCAACAGGACAAGTGCTGACCATTCAGATTCATTACAGTTGACTACCTCAGAATAACAGGGGGTTTTCTTTTCTTATCTTTGGTCATAACTCACTATGTTGTTCCAAGCACTGTTACTCTTAAAGGATAAAGCTGCTCATTTTCTCTATTGGTACTGTTTTCAGAAATCTCCATACACAGACTAAAACCAACAATAAATTGCCTCTCCTCATGTTTAATGTTTGTCAGCCTGTCAGTCCTTGATTAGCATGTTTTGCTGTGTGATAGAGCTCCGTTGTTGTCCAAAAACAATTAAAAACACATCAGAGAAACAAACTGCTGAGACTGGGTGACACGTTGTTAGATTACTAAACCCCAGCCCAGCACTCAGTTTTGTTTACATTCTACTAGCTCCTTACACTCAGGTCTGGGTTTTACTAATGAAGAAATATGTCACCCAGTGCAGCGGTGTGTTTCACATTATTCATGGGTAGAGGCAATTCATTGCAAGTTTTAGTCTCTGTATGGGGAGTGCTGAAATACTGTTAATATAGAAAACTGCCTTATCATTTAAGAAAAAGCTTCCTGTGTTTTCACGTGTGTCAGGAAATGTGCAGACTGTGTATTGTCTTAATTGGTCGATGTTCAGTGGATGTGGCTCACATATACTCTTAAATAAAATGAGTAATTTAAAGCAGATATTAATATGTTAGCTTGAGAATTTGTGAATATGTAAACACATTACAGCATAATAACTACATTCACTCAGGTGCAAGTGCATTCTTACCCAAACATCAGAAACATATTAACACTATACAAAATACTCATTCACGCAACAATAATATTAGTTTTCATATATACACACACATACTAATAATGCTGAGGAAGAGAATGCATGCTGTTGAGTGTCTGATCATGTAAATAGCAAATCTTATGTTCACCTTTCTTGTGGCAAAAACAAGTGATGATTACACATTGAAGAAAATGTGACTTTTTCATTGTTTGTCCTATTCACTTGAAAGCATTGGCAGTGCTGTACTAGTCTCAACAAAGTAACTACTTGGAACAGAGAAAAAAAATCACCAATATGGTGTTTGTCAATTAGCCGACAGTCCTCCTTCTCTACGTCAGTACATGAAAACTCTTTTGTTATCTCTGTAGATAACATTGTTGTTCTTCTCGTCAACACTATTGCAGTTCATGCAGGTAATGCTTTGTGATGTTGACATCTACTCAGTTGCTCCTGTTGATTATGGCTCTTCTTAGTATCACAGCATGTTGCCATCGGAGTCCTCGGACAAGTCAGACGAGTTTACAGTCTCTCATGTTTTGCAGAAAAGTTCCTGTATTTGTTCTGCTGCCTACTGAAGTCTTTACATTTTGGTTATATAAGCTGAGAACCAGACATCCCTATTTGCAGGTGTGCACGTCATAGACTCTCACACACTCCTGACAACTGACGTAGCAGCACCAGTGGAAAATACAGTGGCACTTCTCCTTTCGCTTCTCAATCCGGGTATTGTGACCTCTTCCGCAGCACAGGAGGTCACATCCATCTATGCCATGTGACGTTAGGTTGCAGATGCGATCACGAGTGCCAAAGGAACCAGTCTCAGGATTAGGATCACAGAAATTAGGTGAGTTTTCATAATAAACCAGGTCACGCTCTGTGGGGGGTTTGAAGTAGTTGTATTTGGGTCTCAGGGTCTCCACCCACCCACGGGACTCCTTATGTTTCTCCACAACCATCTCAGATGCGCTGTCATACTTATCCTTCATGTAGTCACCAATAACTCGGAAGTCAGGCTGAGACCACCAGCACGTCTTGACCTCACAGCTCCCCGAAAGACCATGGCACTTGCACTTCAGAAACATGTTGTCGCTGAGGGACTAAGGATACAAAAACAATGTGTTAATCAAACATCTGGAAGTAAAAAAATGGCTACAAGACACACACACAGACAAAGCTTTTGGAAAACTGACCATTCTTCCTGCTTCATTGTTATGGCGGTTCATGGCTGAGCGTGCATCAGGGCGATTCTCCCTGGCATCAGCGAACTCCCGGGACACCATGCTCCCAAACTCCACATCCTCGCTGCAGCCACCCCACTTCCATCCCTCACCAGGGGGGCCCTTGCGACGTGTGTCACATCCACAGATAGTGGCTGAACCCTCAGCACAGGCACGGGTCACTGCAAATGCCACTCCCGCTGAGGCAATAGCATGCACAAATGCTGACTCTCGAGTGGCTGGAAAGGGAATTACACATATCTGTAAGATATACAGTATATCATTTGACAAATTCAAAACTGCCACATTCCACAGAAACACCTCTGCAGAAGTAAGTAATCATTGATTGTCATGGGAGTAATGACTTTCTTGGTGCTAATGGTTACTAGAGATGTTCACTTGCTAGAGAATAATCACTGGAGAATGTAGGTCACCACCTGTTTATATGGATATCTGCTTGTGTTTGCTTGGGTTCCCGACCTATACTATCCTATAGAGTTCATTACTCTTGATGGCTACATGTATTTAGGTCATATCAAGGAGTACCAATGTGTGGATTCACTCAGCCCAGATATCAATCATCCTGTCTCTGAATAAGACCAGAAAGGCCCCTGTGTCTGTCTGACATAGCTAACTGATGACTCAGAGGGATCAGGATCTTCCAGAGAGATGAGGGGAAGAAACAGGCCTGACAGGCCTATAATTAACCCTATAAAACCATTTGTATCATATTTAATACATGAGGTTTCTGAGCAAAAAAAATTGCCAAAAATGCTCCATGTATCAAATGTGATACAAAAGAAATATAAATAATCTAAATAATATGGCACCTCTATTCCTATATGCCTGGACTGTCAGTCTAGGCATATATGGCAAATAAAAATCATAAATCTTGAATTTTGAATCATAAATTATATTTTGGATTTTGTTAAAAGGTTTAATAAACATCTCAGTTCCGAAAAATTAGAATGTTCTGGCTATTTTTTGATGTGTCAGGCTTTACAGGGTTAAGAGACTCAATTAAGCTTTTGAAAGGTTAGAAAATGGCCTCACACTGAAGGGACAAACCATAGACACAACGCAGAGATGAGACTGTAGTGTCCAGATACAAAATCCCGATGCTTCACTGTTACACAAAAACATGCTTCAGCATTTCCTGCTTTAACAGGACTCATTATGGGAATAAGGTTGGCTTGAATATATGTACTTGTGTGGTCTTGCACAATCATAAGAAAAAAGACAGAGAGCACAAGATCAACAAAGTGGAAACACCAGGGGTAAACATGAACCAGACAATGTGAAAGAAAGCTAAGAGATAAACAAAGAGATCAATAGTTTGGGATGTACGTGGATGTGTGTGAGACAGAAAAGAAGGCAGTGCATGTGCATGTTTCTCTCCATTAAGGGAATGAAAGAAAAGAAAGAAGTGAAGAGTATAAAGCTAAAGGAATAGGCGCTCCTCCCTTACAGCAGGTTCCAACCAGTTTGAGGACTAAAGGGCATTAGAAACAATGATGCAAGAGAAAAGGTCTAACTACCTCCTCCACCGCCCACGACCTATTACTACTACACAGGTTACTAATGTTCATTCTAATATTATCTGCCAAACCTCTGCTCTCCTTTCTCGATGCTTACTGCACACACCACAGATCATTTCACTTGGATATTGAGTAATTTTCTTTGTAATTATAATCATCATCAATAAAGATGTAATCACAACATATAGAAGTTGTCACCATGCATTATTTAAGAAGATATCTAAGGTTATGGACTTCTTGTGACTGGCCCACACTCTTAAAAAGTGGGCCAAACATTTGTGAGAGTATAAACTGTCCCTACTGCAAAGTAATTCAACAAATTAAACTAATATTTGCAGCATATAAAGAGTTTTGATGTATACACAACAGCTCAACTGCAAGCCAAGTACTGTCAAGTACTGATACTACTTAAAGTGCTCAAACTCTTACTGACAGTACATTAATTTTCACCATGAAGCTGCAAGCTTTTAGTTGAAATAAAATGGTTTTTACACACTTGCTAAAAACAACAGTGCAGAACAGTGATGGGTTATGTGGAAGGTGCAAGTCTCTATATTCACGTCAGTATCACATTGTAACAAGCCACATTTTTTAACCTGGTGTGTGGCTGAGTAATTTTATACTGATGCCACATATTATGCTTGGTATTTCATATACCATTTAAATGCTATTACAGTCACATACACCTGCAATTGCACTTAAATTACCTGGAAACACCAGCTCTACTTGGTTAAGCTGTTTTTCGTAGTTTTATGGCCATTTGATGGTATTTCATGACACTCTGCCTTAAACAATACTCCTCCACCAAACTTTGCCAGACCCTGGCAAGCCAAGTGGTCCGTACAACCTGCTGGGGGGTTGAATTCCCTATTGTGGTGCCACTGTCATGCTGTGTTAGTTCCACAATGGCCCCAGATATTTTATATGAAATTTGTCCTGGCCAGTGATTAGTGGGTCCAAGTTAAGTCATAGCAACAGAGAACTATGCATTGGCTGGACCCTGGTTGTCGGCAGACGGGGAAATCCCTATTCAAATGGTTTAATAAAACAATCTAAAGGGCGTGTGAATGGGGAAAAGCACTTTTTCCTCCTGCTTAATCTCATGGTTGCAAAGATATTGTGCTCTGAGCAGTGCCCAGCAGGGAGTGGGGCTAAGGTCCCCCGATCAACTCCATTTACCACACCCCTTCTTTCTTTCTTGCCCAGAGTTAATGATATACTGATGCACTAGCTTTCCTCCCCCAGCATGGAGAGACATACATGCATCTCATAAAAAGCGACCTCTTAGCTCATCCTAAATAGTTACATTTTCTCATCCTCAGGTCATAGGTCATAACCAACATCCCCTGACCTTTTCACAGTTAGTTTAGATGGGAGTCAGTGATTTAGGCTAATTTATTAGGTGGATTTCCTGGTACAGAGCATTTAGGCAGGGCAAAAAATACTTAAACAGAATGAAGGTTAGATAAGACAGAGCTACCACAGTATGGAACTTTTTAAGTCCCTCCTCATGTTTTACATATTATGTAATAGGAGTTTCAGTTTTCTTTGACCCTTTTAATGTAAGAGTTTGTTTAATAGTAGTGACGGTGCATGTCTATACCGACGTGGGTGGCAATACTTGTGAAGCTGTGACTGTCCACTTCTTATAGCAACGTTGCTCTTCATAATTCTATCACATGACTCATGTAGCCTGATCATACCCATATAATGTGTAAATACCAAGAATGCCATAACACTTCTGGGATTGGTTCTGAACACCTGTAGAGCTTTCTGTTACCTTTCATCACAGGCAGATTCCATCGGTGCATGTTTTGACACTTTAGTTGATGTAAATTAATGAACGCTGAAGTAGACATAGCTTAGAGGCAGGGCTTGTGATGTTGGGTGTGGAGTGAGAGGGAAACAGAGAGAGAGGGAGAAAGAGAGAGAGAGACTCAGACCACGAGGAAGGAAGAGTTGAACATGCGCATGAGAAAGAATATGTCTAATTTTAAAGGCTGGGGTCATTTTACTTATAAGGTTCAGTATAAGTATCACAGTGTGCATTTAGATAGATGAATCTTTAAAGTGTGTGGGCATGCCAGTGTATGATAACATTTGTCAAGAGCAATTTTCATGTACAAATGAATAAATCATTCCCACAAGCAGAAATTGTAAAATATTTTTCATTTAGTCTTCTGTTATGTTAGCTATAACTTCAACTCATTTCACAAAATTACTTTCTCTTGTTTAAGATCCATGTTTTTCATTCTTCTAGGACTTAATTCACCTCTGTAAACCAAACTAATGTTGTTATTGAAGGTGAGGAGAGCAGCAATGGGCTAAATGATAAGAACTAAAGCCTGCTGAAGCCAATCAAGTCTTTCTTTCAGCTTCGCCCCTAAAAAGGCAGGAGGAAACCGACATACAACAGTCTGAACTGCAGGCAAATAGACACCAGTGAGAACAATGGTTCTGTTGCAGAGACAAACACCAGCATCAATCAAATCCTGTGAAATGGAAGCCCCATCCTACTTAGCCCTATCAAAGGCCTATGAGCCCCTGAGTCACTCTCCTTGGCCTCTGACAAAGGCACTTAATCCAGCCACTTTGACCTCTCACATTATTAAGGGCCTCAGTGACCTTAATCCAATCAAAATGATTTACTAAAGCCCAGTAGCTGCCTCCTCTTACTACTCAGTACCTCTGCAATTTAGGCCTGGGAGGGAGGCAATGAGAGGGATGTGGTGGCATTTTGCACCACAAAAGGGCCCGGACTGAAAACCCCTATCGTTAGCCACCTACTTGAGCTCAAGCCTCTTCTATCAACTGGCTCAGGAGTTTATTAAAAGCAATTGCCCTAACTAACTGCCACCCCCTGTGTTTGCATCAGTCTTCTGTAAACTAGGTGACAGGATTAGATCCTGACCCCCAAACCCTTATGTTCTGCACTCATTGTCAGTTTTTTTTTAACTCAGTTTGAACATCAGCAAGAAGGAACCAAGCTAGCAACCTAGAAAACTCACAAAAAGCTAATCATCAATATAAATAAATACTAGAATGTTGGGAAATATGCTTATTTGCTTTCTTGCCTGGAGTTGAATGAAAACATTAATACCGCTGTCATGTCAGTCTGTTAAATATGAAGCTATAGCCAACAGTCAGTTAGCTTAACTTAAAATCTAGTCTAAGGTACTTCAGAAGAAACAGAACAGCAGAACAATCGCAGGGGATTCCCTTGGGGGGAAAAAGAAAAAAAAAGCTCTAACAAGACACAACTCACTTGTCTTAACTCTGTTCATTATTCTGTGCATACAGGCTGCAGAGAGCCTGTTCAATCCAAAGTCTATTTAAACAAGGATTTGAATGGGCATAATGAATGATACACATAGGGAGTGCAGAATTCCCAAAGCAAATATAAGACACAGATAGTATGGCAGAAGATATAATCAGTACAGAGATATAATAAGTCAGTCAGATTTTTTGCAGGTAGCTTCAAGTACTCCGGAGAGGGTATGACATCCAGAAACATAGTCTGGGGCACAGGGGTCAGACAACATCACAAAAGCTATTCCTATACCATGTAATGTTATAAACGGTCAATAAATGCATCAGATCATCCCCTTAAAAATAAATGTAAGGAGAATTATTACAAATGAAAGCCACCTAGGTAGGCCATAGTGTCAGTTTTAGTGATGACAAATTAAAAAAAAAATAAAATTTTGGATGCTTGAAACAATAGGGATAGGGGCCTGACACACACTGAAACTATATTAGAAAAATAATAAGACAAAGTTCTCAGTGAGGGTTGTCAGTCAGAATTCACATGAGTAACATTACCTTTATCTAACACTGGTCCAAAAATAGCCAGATTGTCATTGACTGTGGTGCAGTTCCAGCGTCGGCCTCTGAACTGGTGCTGACACTCTTGGATGCCAATCTTCACCCCTTCAGCGACGCTAGGCATGATTTCCACGTAGTTCCGGCAGAAACGCAGCTGTTTGGGGATCAGGCCTGGGATGCTGCCACATAGAATAGGTTGATTACCCAGTGAGGAATACTGGTGGCCCACTGCTAGTGACCTACAAGGTAAGGAGACGTCATGTTAGTGCTTATCTTACTGTCTGCCTTTATCTTGATTTACTACCACTAAAATTAAAGACCCCCTCGAGGTACAGTGTAATTTTATGTCTGCCTATGTTTGATTGTGTGCATTTATTTGCTGTATCAGATGCTACCATTAGGCATCCATCCTTTATCCTTTCAACTACCCTTTCTGCAGACACCTGGCCTTTGTGTGTATTGAAATTGCAGCCCTGCTGCCACAGATGCAATCAATGTTTCTGTCTAAGATGAAAGTCCACAGTGCACCTAGAGGTCTCAGAGACCTTAAGCTGACAACTTGGAAAACTACACCTTGTTATTAAGTGTCCACACACTTAACAGGCCTTCAGCTTAGGGTAATAAGAGTGCAATCCCTACAATGAAACTTCAGAGAGTGTATTAAGAGTAACACTGAACCCCCCTCCCTTTGAGGACTACAACAAGTGCAAACTTGGTTCACTGTTTACATCTCTCTGTCTCACTGTCTTTATTGCTTTCTCTTTGACTGTCTTTTTTCTGTTCTCTCAATCTCAATTAGCACTTTTAGCATCTAGTAATCACAGAAATTGCATATCCATCTATCATCCAATATGTAACCAGGCCAAATTTAAGGAAAGCTTTGCTGTACTGTGCTTGTACATGATTATTTATCAGTCTATCTGCTGGTATTTTCACATGACAGAAAGCCTTACTGGCCTGTTATCCTACAATACTATTATATAATATATACTATTTTTATTATTCTATTACTATTATATATCCAAAATCAATATTTTGACTACTTGATCATTTAACAATAGAGTTCCTATTGTCTTTGGCAAATGCCTTGCCAAGTTGTTCCAGCATATTAGCTTGTTGGCAAGTTCTCATTTATGAATTCTATTATTTCACAGACACTGGCAGCAGAAATCTGATGATCCTTCCAATAATATAGTTGGTAAGAGTTTCTTTTTTGCACAAAGGACGAGCAGGAGTACAGGCTTTTGCTGCTCAGGTAGCTCACTATCTGTTGACTTGTTCACTGTTCAAGGACAAATCGCTGATCACAACAAGATTACCAAAATTCTGACACTGGCCTTAGGCTGCCTTTTTAAAATCCCACAGTCCAAGAAAAGATCTCAACAGTCAAATGACCCCTGGCTGACAGCTGCTGGTGGCTGATTTCTCTTCATTTTTAAGCTCACATTTATGTTAACAGGATTCAAGGTGTGTGTGAGCATCAGCTGACCCGGTAAGCAAACTATGCTTTTATATCCCCAAGCAAATGTCAGAGTTATGTGTCATGATGGTTTAAATGGAAACTCTCGCCTCATTTCTGCAGACTAGACCGCTCTAGTTAATCATAAACAAGACATCCAGTAAGCGAGCAATGCCAAGTTGAAAATGACTCCAGAGGAAATTTGTCTGCCGTTCGTCTACAACATACTGCTGGTAGTAAACAAGGGCACTCCTATTACAAATCGACCTCTCTTTGGCCCTTGTCAGTCCATATACCCTGAAGCACATCATTCCCAACAGAAACCTGACTCCACATCCTAAACTAGTGAAGAGTTTTTGATTTGCTTCAAATACACACAATAAACATAGCAGAAATGCTAAGTAATTGTGAGATGTGTCCTGGGAATGAAGAGGGGTGAAAACCAGTGTCATAGGCTTGCTTTTTAAATTAGTAGTCCCTTGTTAGTCTAGATTGATCCTCCTTTTTCCTTTACAGAGAATAAATGTGACATCTCTGAATCATCTCTATTTGTGGAAAAAGATTTTGCATTGCAACAACATATAATTCTACAGCAGAAAAACAATGCTGAAGGTAATATAAAAAAGTAATATCAGTTCTTATCAATCCAGAAATACAATTTGAAAAAAAAACAAAAAACGGATGTGTCAACACTGGTACTCATTAGGACGACACCTGTGAGGGTCTTTTGCACATCATTTTTGCCAGGTCATCTTCCTGAACCGTGTCATGCAAAACCATCATGAATAAATGTGCTTAGGTTGCTCCACTCATGCGTGGCTCTGTGTCTGTCCCAGAGGCATTGCAGGGAAACTCTTCCTGTGTTAGGAAATGGGCTAAGAGCAGAGGCAGGGCATGTTCCACAAGGATGATTTAAGGAGCTATTGCCTAAAAGGCAGTGTTGTTAGATACCATCTCCAACAAATATTCAAATATAATTGCTGGTATTTTATGTGTTGTCTGGATTTTAGGTATCTACTAAGCGCTTGTGCCTTCAGCCTCTCTAAGTTCTTCTCAAAAACCTGTTTATTTTCTTAGAACAGCTGCCCTCCAACAAAACAGTTGTTCAGTGTAATTCGTAAAGAAACTAAAACTTTAACCACTTCACAGTTTATGTTGTCAGATAAACACTTGTCTGGTGAAAACTACTACAAATAAATACTTAAACAAAACATATCACATTCAGTTTTTGTCTCAGTGCAGACCTTCTCCCTCTCATCTAAGTGTATCTAGTGCAGGTTTAATGCATATTTCAGCAAGCCCAAGCAGGGTACCTTAGAATTATCACTTTAGCCGTGGGCCCTGGGGCCTTGGAGCTGACTTTGACATCAAGAGAGTATGTTTGAGAAAAGGAATGTGCGGCAAGCTTTCACCTCCAGGTATTTATCTTCTAAGGTGGGGTGGACTAAAGAAGGTGGTGGTGGGGTGGCGGGTGCAGCCAGGCTATGTCATGGCAGGTCGAGAAGAGACAGACATGAATCTGTCTTAGTGCAAACTGTATCCCACCAGACTAATGCTGCAGAGAGGTTGAGTGGGATGCAGATCCACTGGCTCGCTGATGCCAAATTCAAGAGGTTTTCTCAGCAAAACATACCGGGTTGCTTTTCACAGAAACGAAAGCTCTTAGACAACTGACATGGTGTTTGTAAATGAAGAGACAATGCAGGGATATTGAGAGCAATCCAAAAGGAACCAGATTGTTTGACTTGGGATAAGTTGCCATGAAACAAAAAAATACATCACTCCTGCAAGAAGAAGAAGAAAAAAAACATCAGTATTACGTCAAGACCTCCGAACTTAAAGGTGACTTAATGTTCTGCAGTCAAAGATTGTTTGTATTGGTAGGAGTGATACAGCAAACTTGACTTATGTTTACGCTTTTGTCCTTAGTCAGTGACTTGACCCAACCTCCAAAATTGAACCATCAACACAGAGGTTAATTCTTGACTTGCTGCAGGATTTCTGTTGTGACCAAATGGAAACCTGCCTTCCATTGTATCATTTGTAACTGGCTCCACAAAAAAGAAGTGGGAAAACAGCTCTTACAGAGATTGAAATCCAAGATCTTTCCTTACTGGTTTTTGCCAGTGTGCAAGAGAAAAACACAAAAATGACTTGTACTAAGATCCAACAAAAACATGCTCACATGAGATGATAAAACACATGCCATTCATAAATATACTGGTCATCAATAGGTCGGAAAGGAATTAACAGTGACTGCGTGCACTAACTTTTAGAACCACGACTGGACTTATGTGTGCCAATCTCAGGTCAGAGGGCCCGCCATTACATCAGGATTCCCTTCCAGCTGGGCATGTAATTAGTTTTTCATCAGTATTACTACCAGGGGACCCATTAAGGGAAGCAAATTAGAGTACATCCACATCCACTGTCTAAATGACCCCAAATATCTGATGATTAATTAAAAAAAAGACATCATTTGATAATTTAGTTCTCAAAAGAAATTTCTGATTGATTTGTGCAGCTAATGGATCAAGTGTGAAAACTGTGAGGATGTGACAAAAGACAAAGAAAAAGAAAATGGACTCATGTACAGTATCCATTAGATATTCATATAAATTATTTACATGACAGCAAATGCTAGTGTCATACCATGTGTGGTTATTAATCCTTCAGTTATATTTGTTTAAAAGTGAGAAAAAGAGTCCATAAGTAAATGTAATGCTATTTCAAATGTTGCATTAACATGTTAACATTTCCATAAATAATATAACTTACATTAAGAAAAGGCTGTGCATATACAGCCATTCAAATTGCACACATGGGCAAAATAGCTCATACACACGCACGCACGCGCTTCCAAACTTTGCACCTGCTGCACCCTGATAATGATTTTGAATTGGATCTTGTCATTCATGCTGCAAAAGCCGAAATCCTTAACATTTTTTACAAATAGTAGTTTTTGCTCTCTACAGGTTTGTTCTCTGCTACAGGTTTAAAATCCCTCTTCCCTTGAACTACCGGTTTATACTTTGCACCTCAGATAGTTACACTCGTGCCAAACGTGTCCTAATCAAACTGGAACTATCAGCGCACCTATTCTGCATTTAATAAACTAAAACAACTCAAACAGACAGAAAACGGGTCACCAGACGGGCTACTTCTCCCCACTGAAAAACAACAAACAAACAAACAAACAAACAAACAATCAAAAAAAGTCGCCATTTGTCGAGATTAGAATAAAAATAAAACTTACCACCAGATAGGATAACTTGCCATAACGTGCGTAAACCCACAGAGCAACAGGAAACATCCAAGGTATATCATCCTTAAAGTTTCGTAAAACATCTCCAGCAAAATGCCTACACGCACGCTCATACGCGCACTGAGATTTTAACCGAAGAGGGGAAAAAACAGAATCTGTGCTGATGGATTTTTATTTCTATCCTCCGGGAAAACTGAGGGAGAACCTCTCCTTCGCGACTACTCGTGGCACAACTCGGGAGCCAGATATTAAAGGTTAAAAGCCGCTTGCTTTTTGTGACCCAATCAGCAAGTATTGCCAAAGGGTGAATTCTGATTATATGTTCCTCTGTTGCCTAGTCAGGTGGTTTAAAGTCAGGCACCAGAAGAAGCTAATTTTAGGATGCGTTTTAGCGCTCATTGGGAATTGGTCGTATTAACATGCAGTGTGCGTGATATATAATGTTGTTTAAAGGAGAGAGGGAGGGTCTGGGGTGTTTTAAATAGACATCGGAACCCCTGTGGATTGGGTAGCTATAACAACCTGTCCGGATTTCACTCCCTGGCTTGAAGCTTCTAAAATGCAGAAATAAATATGTGTGAATTGCTTGAGACCATTATTAAGGTCTCCAGTCTTTTATTTGCGCCTGTTTGCCATGAATTTAAAATTAGAAGTTAGAAAATGAAAGGTTTCCCCCTACGGACTGATGAATTCACAGAGAATTTAATAAACTGAACTGGTTAAGACCCCCAATGATGAGGCCATCTATTGCATTTATGTGGTATTTATATGTAAAATAAAACCTTTTAAAACTTTCTGTCATTACAGTGCAGGTTCTTGTAATGTATGCTAGACTGTAATAAACTGATGTTAATGTTCTTGTCATAAAATAAAAGGCCATATTTTCAACACTAATTAAGAAGAAACATTTTTCCTCTAACGATAGTATCTGATTCACTGTTATTTTGCTGTCTTCACAGCTTCAAGACTTTAAATAATACACTATAGGCTGCGGATGCCAGACCCTTATTCCAAAAAAAAAATCTCCAACAAAACTGGCCGCACGACTGAGTTTAAATGACAGACTGGCTGTTTCCCTTTCTCAATGTCAAGTGGCTGTTGATAGCTGATCTAATATGGACCGGTCTTTCCATTTACAGGCACTGATGCTTATCTGGAGAATAAAAATAATCTGCAACTTATAATAATTGTGCAACTTTACTGATTAACAGGGTGGTAACAAATAAACAAATCCCAAATTTAACGCAAAAAAAATATTAAATCGATTGAACTGATCCGTTTTTCTTGGATGATTTTGTTTTTAAAGGCTACTGAATAACAGGAATAACGGTTACTTGATAGTAACAAATAGGCCTAGTTTTATTAGGACTTTATACTAATATTAGGGGAGAGAGCATTTATGACCAAAAATCAAGTGCACACACACACACACAGAGGAAATCTAATGTGTATATTAATGAAGATGATGATTTCATATTGAGGAAGAGGAAGCTGTTAGCTGATAATTTGAATTAATAACAGACAGTGCTGCATGAGCCCAAGGTGCCCGGAGTGTTTGGTGGCAGCTGTAACCTCCTGTAATAGTAGGCCACAGCAGAAACTATTTTTATTCCAGCTTTTTGTAAAATTATTTTTAATTCCCTGTTTCAACAAACCCTTGACTTTAAAATTTACTTTAATTGTCCGAAAGAATTTGGATATCTCCATCTGTTTCGGAGATATATGGATCCACAGCCTAACGGAAAACGAGGACTATTTCGCATTTGCCAGTTTTTGTGACTTTTAATGGCCTAACCCATCCTTCCAGTTTTCACTTGTTCATTTGTTCAGTAACTTGTCGGTCAGTCATGCAGTGTGTATTCAGTCAAGCCTGTCCCTGTCGTCTAATCTCCCTAAAGTGGTGATTTGCTCAACTTTAATGACTTTCTGTCGTGGAGAAGCCAAAACATGGTGCGAACATCCTAAAGCCTCCATAGCCAGCACGACAACAGGAAGTTGGCTCCATCTAGTGGAGATTATTCTACACTGCAAATCTGGCAACAATTTTTAAATCATAAACTCTCCTGTACTGCATTAATGTAAAAAAAACCCTCACCTGGTTCTGTTTATTTCATATTTAATGGTGGACTAACACATTTACACAAGTATTGTACAATTTTAAAAAGCAGCAGTATTACTAATTGCAATTGGTAATAAAGGAGTTCAATAGACCCAAAACGACTTCTGATACAACTACTAGGCCTATTACAAAAACAACTGAAACAACGAATGGATTGTGGAGCTCAAAGAAAACTATGCATTCATCATCCTGACTGCATTTGGTAAGAAAGACTTGGCTGCCTTTAATTTTATTAGCTGGGGGAAATCTAGAAGAAGGAAATCTAGGTATGAAGTGTGAAATTTTATGAAGTAGCTGTCAGCACTGGCACAGTAGTCGGCTAAGTAGTTAAATGCATGAGAAAAATGTCATGCTAGTTCAGTTTATAGCACCTGAATGTATAGTGTACTGTATATAGGACAGCTGTTAGTTAATGGCTATAAAAAGCAACTTCACAAGTGTTAAAATGTATGTGAAACAAATTTAGCTTCAAAATCGGTCAAATTATAATTTTACGTAAAGTGATTACAGTGAAGAAACGCTTCCACAGAGGTCTGTTCAGCTAACTGTAAATCGTTTCCTTTCACCTCCATCAACACATTCCTCATGCTCCAGCTCTGTGGTTTTCTCTCCGAAGGGCATCAGAGCACCTCTGTGTGCCCATGGTGACCTCACTGTGTTGATGATGTCATTCAGCAAAATGTCATTAGCATTGAATCATGTCCGACAAGTGAGTCTCGTCATTGCCCTGCATCACGGGGCTCAGTCAGACTCCCACTGTTTGACATAACAGCCACACTAACATCACATTTTACACACATACCGAATCTGTCACATTGCCATGACTTCAGTTTTCAATGAATATTTTCTCCATATGCCATAAGCTGATAATTTGTGCATTCAAGTGTCTCTGTGGGTTGCAACAACTAGACAAGGAAAATAAAAGCAGCTGCTAAATTGTTTTGTGCACAAATGTGACAGCACCACCAGATGTCAGCATTGTAATGAAATTATATCTACTTTAAACTTTAATAAAAATAAAATCTCACTTGGAAGCACATGTGGTCCACACATAGTATTTTTCAATCATTTTTTATGCTTTCAGGTAAAACAAGTCAAGCTTATTTATATAGGCCTAACAACTTTCAAACACATAGCAAAAAAAGCACATGGATGCATTTGAGCATTTAAAACCCCAGCAGAATATAAAGAACAAATACAAATCGAGTTAAATGAGAGAAATAAGATAAAGTAAAATATGTTAGTATGAGTATATTTTATAGATTCATACAGCACCTCGCATCAAGACAGGCCTGATCAGTGATAGATAATCCTGAAAGAGACAAAGGGACTTCAATTCTAGGAAGTACACAGTATTGTAAATGCTCTCTTTTGTAAATTAAACATAAACGGTGACTCTTCTATGTGTGTAACCAACTCTATATGAGCTATAATCTTTCCAAGATAAAGGGGAGTTCACACCTGGAAACAACTCATCAGTTTCCCCTTGTACTTCTCCGTTGGTCTCCCGACATGGGAAGCGGAGCAAAGGGTCTGCCTCTGTTTTGACTTTATCTTCAGGATGGGCATTACCGCAGGCGTTGAAGTCCCTATCTCGCCTGCTTGCCTCTTGGCAATACAGGGTGTAAAAAGGCTTCTGATAAGAGAAATCAAGGGAGACAACTTCCAACTCTTAACATAAACTGTTTTGAAAGGTCAAATTTGCTTTGATAATAACTTCTGAGTTTAACTGGAAGAAGTCGTGAGATAATTTGAATCAAAGAAGAAGTAGATATGAGAATTATCTGAATAAAAACAGCTGTGCAATTCAAATATTTGACCTAAAGTTAACATAAAAATAGACAAGAGTAAAGGACAGATCCCCGCTGCTTTCTATGAATAAAATGGGTATTAAAGGGTTTACAGGTCTCTTAAATAACAGAAATGTGGATTAAAATAAAACCCAATGCTTAAGAAGGTCAGAGTGGTCGTATGCCACGCTGATATCTCACGGCAGTAAAGTAGTGTAGGTGGCTGGCTTGGTTTTAATCCTGTAATTTAAAAGAATTGCATGTCTGAGGCCATGAGAGACAAATAGATCCACCTGAAGGCTTAAAATCGTTCTGCCTGTCTGCATATGCAACCTGTGAAGTTGCTTTCTGTCTACAACTAAAGTCTTAACAGTCTGTGGTGGGAGTTTTGCTCACAGGAGTTTTCCTCAGAGGGCCTCAGATAGTTGTGATAACGCTGAGGTCACACATCAAGCAGGCAGGATGAAACCCTGAAGGCCAGAAAACAAGAAGAGACAAAACAGCTTTAATTATACGTAGGAATATCCGTGCATGTCACATCAGGGTGAAATGTATTTTTTTTAATTTTCTTTTTCTCTGGTCTTTTCTACACAATGTCACTTTCCTCCGGGTCATCCCAGGTCGCAGTCAGCGTAGAGGCAGCTGCTCAGCTGGACATTGTCTTGTTTCTTTAACGCTAAGCAAAGCAAAGCATACTATTCCATTAACACCACCTGTTGGTCAAGAGCATGTACTATTCGCTATACACCTACCATATCATCTGCTTACATAAAGCAACTTACTTTCCTGGCATGGACACTCACATGTCAGTACTTTTACTGTTGAGACATGTGCTGTGTCACTGTAGATGCTCTCTCCAGTGGAGTGAGGTCAACCTGGATGAATAGCCGTGCTTGTTCAAGGGAAAACAGAAAATTGCGATTCTGTAAACGCCATTCAAGCAGAGTGTTTTACAGGTTGCTGGGAAACCAAAGAGTGGATTATATCATGCGACTTTGGCAATAAAAGACCTAGTAGACTGGTTTGATATTAATGTCAGATAATAAAGTCATTGTTTGTAACACATGTAATGTAATTACACTTGAATGAGCAAATGTTTATGATAAAAATGTTCAAATAAGTTAAAAGATACCAATTTATTTAATATTCAAAAGTTCAAAGTCCACTTTTTCAACACTGAGTTTTACTCCACCAAGCATTTGACTTTGCATTAAAGGAATTTCATGTTTCCTCCCACAGTTACACAGCAGGAGCAGCTTAGATGTGTCTACTTAAACACTTTCAAGAACGGACAAGCCACCACATGCTCAAATACAATTTGGATCATGCGTGTGTCATAACATTTCACTAGAAAATGTGCACGGACCATAGGTTACATGCCACCAATGAAGCAGTGGGATTAAGTCCCACTGCAGCTACTGTTTTGGTTTCTCCATACAAGGGGAAGCCTGGAGACCCTATCAGGCAAGAGTTTGGTTATCTTCTAAGCTGTGAGGACATCTTATTACTAAATTAATTTTCTCAATTTATTTACTTTGTTTGTTGGGAATAGTGAAACATTTTTACTCCTTGCTGTTCTTTAACCTCCATTTATCTTCATTCATTAGCAATATCTAGTTGGATTTCTTACTTGGATGCAGTCAGACCATCTCAGGAGGTTGACAGTGCTTGTACTGGGTTTTCAAAAACAACAGCTACCTCTCCAGCTCCTGAGAACTGCTGCACATGGCACACCCGATGACTGAAACAGCAGAGTGGCGCAGACGCACCGTCAGCCTCCAAACTAAGCCACAAATTATGTCTGGTGCATGGAAAAGATCATGTGGCTCTGCAGTGGAGTAAGGGTGGTGAGAACGAGGAGTTTGGTGGTAAATGGGTTGGGATGAACGGATACGATTTACATTCCTCTCCAGGGATGTGATATCAAGACAAGGTCAGACCAAGGCTAATACATACGGCTGAGGAGAGGGAGGAGGAATATGGAATATCATCTTTACTCTTGACTCAAAATTACTATTTTATTCAAATTATTATACCATATTTTGTTTGAACTCAGATATAGTTGGTCTGGCTTTAAATTAATTGCAACTTTCTGGTTCTCTTTAATTTATATGGAGATGGAGCAGATGCCTTGCACATTGTCAAACATGTATACTGTATATTAAAGTGTTTTGAGTGCATCTCAGACTTCTTTCATGAAAATACCTCAAGCTCCATTAACATCTTACAACACATTCCATCTAATTTGAATAGGCAGTGTGTCATGATTCGGTTCCGCTGCTTCCTGTCCCGCTTTTATTTTGACGTTACTTCCTGATTTTGTTTCACCTTAGTTTCGGTCTTTTTACGTTCATCATCACTCACATTGGTTTCACCTGTTTCGTTATTGTTTGCACCTCTATTTAGGCAGCGTCCTCCCACAAAGACACTGCCAGATTGTTCTAGACTCTGGCTCTGACTCTCCAGCATTTCTTCGGTTTTGGCACTTTGTGTTTTGACCCGGATTGTTACATTGGACTATTCTATTCTGCCTTGCCTTCTTGTTACGGACTGCCACGGTGTATGATTATCGACTTCCCTTCGGACTACTATTTTGGATTACCTTTGCTGTATGTGTTTGCTGGCTCTGATCTCGGACTGTTAGACCAACCCATAAGTGTGTGTTTTTTTTTTTTTTTTCTTGTCCTGGTTTTTTTGTTCGTTAGTGCTCTTAATAAAGAGAGGGGTTTTGTTCATCACTTCCTTGTCTGGCCATTTAATGAGTTCACCAAACACTTTTCGGCAGCAGTGCGCGCCGATTTCTAACAGCAGTGCACAGACTAACCTCAATGTAATTGCAGAGGAATGTAATTCTGTGGCCTAACTCTGTAGTCACACTTGGAGCAGAAACAGAGTTGACTTTTCTACACGGTTACCTAAAGGTGACTTTGCCATAGATATCTGATGTCTGTTTTCAGATGATCTCTAAGAATCACATATAAAATTTGTGTTGCTAATTTATGTATGCATGGCAGCTTCTGAGAGAGAATCAAAAATGCTAAAAATGGTATTATTGTCCATTACCAAACAAATTTCTGCTACCACCTAAAACACTTGTGACAGCCCGCAGTTCAACCCTCATAGAAGCACAGGTCAAAAAGTGTTCCCTCGACACCAGAATGAAACAAGCTTTGTTTTTTGGTTGCCGGGTCTAAGAAGAGGAGGGGAGTGTGTTTTAAGAAGGGTGTGGGAATCAATTATCCCACTCAAGAGACATACAGGACCAGTGGGTATTGCTTGGGATTAGTGTCCATTCTTGTCATGTACTGACAAACCCTCCCGCTGATCTGCCTAAACCAGGTGTTATTAAGGAGCAAGGGCTGCACTGGGGGCATATAGGCTTTTGAATAACTGCACTTTA
>NW_018128366.1:42205-43202 GCF_001952655.1 Monopterus albus
TCCTGCACTCGTGTACTCACCTGTGTGAATTGTGATATACTGAGCAGAAGCTGAAAGTGAAATCATGCAAAAGGCAAATTCACATGACTTACAACCTTAGCTGTGACTGTGAGTAATCATGTTGTACAAATATGTACTGTATCTATAATTTTGCATAGAAGCAGTATTTTGTCTATAAATTTTGAACTAATAGTTTGATATTTTTGGAAATAGGCTGAATTTCTGGAAGAGAAGCCGGTTAGCTTAGAGTAGAAACAGGGGAAACAGCTAGCCCGGCTTTCTTTGAGCATAACAAAATCCACCTACCAGGATCTCTAAAGCTAAAGCTATATTTATTTTATTAAATCAGTACAACTAAAATGTAAAAATGTCAGCCTTTTTACTGGTTGATTATATACATGGGTGGTGCAAAGGGGTGGCCAGGGTCAGGCTAGCTGTTTCTCTGTTTCTAGTCTTTATGAAAAGCTAACCAACTGCATTATATTCAGTGGGCAGATATGAGAGCTGCATCAGTTTTCTTGTCTAGCTCTCGGTGTGGAAGTGATGTCAAACATTTGCTTTAAAACAGCCTTTCACAGCAAGTCAAGCTGTCTTGTTCACTCACACTCAGATAAATGGGTCACGGGGGTGCCCCGTGGCCGAGCGATTACGGCGTGGCACACCACGGAACCCAGGCAGCACAGTGTGTGCGCAATGTCAGGTGTCTCTGCTGTTTCCTGTCTGTCTCTTTACTACTTTAAAAAAAATAAAGGCTCAAATGCACCCAAAAAACAAACATTAAAATATAGAGTGAGAAACCGAAGTATTTGAACACCCTGCGATTTTGCAAGTTCTCCCACTTAGAAATCATGGAGGGGTCTGAAATTCACATTGTAGGTGCATTCCCACTCTGAGAGACAGAATTAAAAAAAAAAAATTCAGGAAATCACATTGTATGATTTTTAAAGAATTTATTTGTCTTGCACTGCTGAACATAAGTATTTGAACACCTGAGAAA
>NW_018128366.1:44061-61692 GCF_001952655.1 Monopterus albus
GACTGACTGTGGGGTGGACAGGTGTCTTTAAAGAGCTCAGAGCGGAGTAGAGGTGGACTTTTTCAAGGCACAGTAACAGGTCTTTGAGAGCCAGAATTCTTGCTGTTTCTCAGGTGTTCAAATACTTATGTTCAGCAGTGCAAGACAAATAAATTCTTTAAAAATCATACAATGTGATTTCCTTAAAATCTTTTTTAATTCTGTCTCTCAGAGTGGGAATGCACCTACAATGTGAATTTCAGACCCCTCCATGATTTCTAAGTGGGAGAACTTGCAAAATTGCAGGGTGTTCAAATACTTCTGTTCCTCACTGTAACTGGGTTACACATATATGCTGTGCTAAAGCTTAAAAACTGCTGCTCTCTTGAAGGGAATGATCATCAGAGATCTAATATCATGTGAAACACGCAACCGTAATTATCAAGCTTGCTCACTTTAATCTCGAATTCAAGGTGCTAGTTTTCTTACACACAGTAAGTAGACGCTTGGCCCCTGAAGGCACTTGGCCTCTCTGTGGCTGTTTGTGATCTGCGGTGAATGGGCTGGATATTGTTTGAGACTGGGAATGAAAAGACTTCATCCCAAACCCTGGCAGGAGTGCTTCCCAGGTGTAGCTGAGAAAACCTGGACACCTCCCAAGTTCAGATACTTGTCTCTCCTAATGTGCCAGAAATCAAGGTGTGTGTGGACACAAAAGTTGTCAGGTGGTAGCTGAGCCACTGAAAGGTGTTTACACAGGAGTTAAGTAGGGTTGTCCCCTGACTAAAGACATTCTCAGCTGGCAAACAGTCAGGGGATTATTTACAAATCAAGAGGTCAACTTAGTCAACAAATCTGTGTGCTGTCATGCCAGTGAATTGTTCCTGGAAATAAATACAGTTACAACTACAGTCTAAGAGGTCTATGTCTAATACATTAAATGCAAAAACCTCATTTAGTTCATTAATTAATCACAGGATTAAATGTTGCATTGCTACATTGTGTGTGTGTGTGTTTTAGAAATGTAGTTTTCCAATACAAGTGAGTCATTACTGTTTGCATGGCAGAGAAGGTTTTCTGTGACATAAATGTTTTGGTAATCTCTGAATCTTATGCAATCATATGCGTAGGAAGAGTAAATATTTTTCAAGAGCAGGCCTGCCAAAGGATTCAGATTACTTGCCCAAATGATTGATAGTTTGCCAATTTATTTAAGGTGCTCAATATCATATTTTGCAAACAGATTGAAGATTTCATATTCAGCTCTTGTGAAACTGCCTGCAGCTATATTTGTGGACAATTTTGCTTTTTGTATTGTGAACTGTGGATGAACTCAGCTTGTTGAATATGGCTTAGGACAACAGATCTCGCTAAAGACAAGACCAGACTGATATTTAACTTCAACGGGCAATCTTTAACCAAAATTTACTAAACAGGAAGTCGTTCATGTGGTTTCTTTTTGACGGATGAAATCGACACGGACATGGCAACAAGCCAGTCTGGACTGTACACATTTCTATATAGTGCACATACTGTACATATAGACTGGTATCGGTGCACTATGTTGCTTCTGCTAGATTAAGCCAATTCAGTTTGTCATTCTGGAAATAAGATGTCACCGACTAAAAGCAAACAAGTGTTTTATCAGGACTGACGTCTAACGACACAGTGCTTACAACGCCAACAGATGAGAAAGTGCCATATGTCACAAAACAACTAAGAAGATGCGTCTGTCTGAAACTAGAGAGTGAATTTTGAATCAGCTCCTCTCTCTCTGTGCGTATAGTATACACCCCCCCACCCACCCCCGCTAATGGGAGGAGCGCACCGCACCTCCTCTCTGTATAAGAAGTGTTGAGTGTTCAACAAGGGATTTTACACAGCTACTCAGGAGAAACGAAATGATCTGCCCTGGAGCCGCAGCAAAATGCTGGATGGACACCTACTCCTGGGATGGTTATCGTTCACAGTTATAGTGTATCTTCTTAACTTGGCTGGACCAACTGCAGCGTATTTCGGGTAAGGACTCACTCACACACTGTGTCCATGATGCTGCTTTCATTGATTTGATTGGTTCCTGTTTTACAAAGCAGGTAATAACTTTCGATCTCTTTTTAACTCAATGAAAACTTCCCTTAAGGTTTTTTTTTCAGCAGGCGTGGAACAACAGCAAACTCGTTCATTCTGATGTGTTTTATAACATGTTGTGATCGCACTAATATCTGCGGGTCAGTGAGGTGTCACTTGGACGCGGTTGTGCAGCGCTCGCCGGCCTCACAGCTGGCGGCTGCAGCAGGTTGTCTACACATGATCTGGCCTCACGAAAGCTGCTGACAATAAAAACTTGTTTGAGACAAGCAGTGTCAGCAAATATAAAGCACGGCATCTATTATAGGTAGGCAGCCTCGGAGTAATGCTGGCCGAGCGGAGTTCACCCCATTCTTTCCCTGACAATTGAGCCTTCGCCCACTGTAAAGTAACCTCTGGGACTTTTGAATGGCAGGTAGTGGTCGAGTGATTATTTTGCTGAAGCACTTGTAAAATCATACCCTTAGTCGACTCTGAAAACAGCCGCGGAGCAAAAGGTGAGTGTATGCTTCAGATTCAACAGATGGTAACAATAAAGAAATCTGACTGACTGAACTGGTGGTGGCCGAGCGTCTGCTCAGCTTGCACAGAAAATCCCCCCATCCAGCATAAACATCACACAACTCTGGCAGGGTTTTTTTTCTTCTTCTGCTGCCTCCATCAAGGAGGGGGAAAAACTGGAACACGTGTCTGGAAATGAATCTTAAAAATTTAGCTTTTCATGAATCATGTCATATATACATTTAGAAAAAGCACAAGGGTGTATATTTCAAAGTCATTCATTCCCAGGGAACGCCTTCGATTTTAGGTGTAGCCCTCTATGACCTCCAGTTCAGAGTGGCTATTAATGCACTGAACTCCACTATGTCTGCACACATGAACTGCACTCTCTTAGTTACCACGCAGAGAAGCCAAGGTGATTCAGGTGGCGCCAGCATGTCAGGTGTTTCACCTGGAATTCAAAGAGTCATTGATAGAAAAAAAAAAAGTCTGGAAAACAAAGTGAAATGTACCTTTAAAAACTGTCAAAGTGGCTTCTCCTACAAAATACAAGGGAAGGAAACAAATGTAGTGATGATACTTGAGGTCTTTCCAGAGGAGTCAAACTTATGGCAGGTATGGGTGTTCTGTGCACGATCCGTTAGTGTTAGGTGATCTGGGAACTGTTGTAACTGTTGTGAATCTGCTGGAGAGCACAGTCCCTCGGGCTCTGTTAGACTGGCTAGTGCTAGACCTGTCAATATCATGGAGTGGGTTTTACTTTCTTCAGGTTATACTAAATAAAGTATTCTGTAAATGTCTGAAGTAAAGTTTACAAGGATGTCATTATAGATGTGCTTAAAAACTTTCTCCATATCAAACTGTCTGAACAAGCCAGTTTGCTGTTTACACCCAGTTTTTTCTTTTTCCTTCTGGGTAAATCTTGTTCTCTTAGGTATTGCACCAAAGTGCTGGCACTCATCTTTGGAAAATGGGTGATGCAAACATGCTGTACGTCACCTGTGCTAGCTCTGCATGCTTTTCAGTAGAACATCATCATATGTGACGCTTGTGCACATATCTGTCTCTGACTCTGTCTTTGGTTTCAGTGCAGCTCTAAAGTAGAAGGACAAATGTAACCCCCTCCTTGCCGCAGTGTCTCCCTTGGCTGGCATGCATATTAAGGCTGACATGCCAAATTGGCACTCACATCAACCTTAATGGTTCTAGTAGTAATGCTTATTTACTTATTCAGTTAGCACTTGCTTTCAGTTGCTTCTGTCAGTCTGTTCTCTCTCTGTGGCCTGTGTAATACAGGAAAACATGTGGTATTACAATACTCCAGAGTTATTATTCCATTGCCCGGTGAGAAAGGAATATGAATGAGTGTCAGTGAATGATATAGGCCTGCAGCTGAGGAACATGAAACATAGTAAAAGGGCCTGTGCAGGTGACACAGATACACAATGTGACTGCCCCATGGCCAACTTCCCAGATATGTGACACCGGTGACACTCCAGCTTTGACTGTGGGACATACTAACACAAACCTGTTCAGATAAATATTCCAAGAGCACGAGGCATCTTAGTGCCTCGTGGGTACTGATTTACTCAAAATAGAGGGTCAATGTTGCATACCCAATTTCCAGAGTGCAGTGGAGCGTAAGTGTAACATAAACACAATCTCTCTTGCCTGTAGTGTGTGCACTGAGGGTGGGGTGGGATTCCTGTGCTCGCTTAGATTGTCATCCTTTGCCACAAGAATGTGAGCCTCTCATTTTCTTTCCCTCAGCCTGTTGTGGCAGGTGCTAGTTCTGCTAAATTTGTTATCATTAGAGTTTGAATCAGCCTGCCGATCTTTTCCTGACTTGATAAGTCAGAGCACCTTGATGAGATGTTGAGTAAACCCTTGGAGAAGGATGCCATTTGTTTGCTCAGTTGACCCCCATCACGCCTCAGAGCGCTCTGTTTTTATAGATTTAAGTTTTGGTTAAAAGGCATGTCATTCTGTGGTCTTGTAAATTGTGCTGAATGTGAGCCCTAAAATGGAGCCAACACTTTGTTTTTATTTACTTCATGTGCAGCATATCCAGGAAGGCTGCCCTCAGTCATGCAAAAGGGATTTTACAATCACAGAGGCTTCAGGACATCCGGAAAAAAAGCAAATACAGCGATTGATTTTAATTGCTGTGATATTCTTAAACGCTTTATCATTGGTTTGCTCCTGACACTGAGCTGATGCCCTTTTAGATGATATTATTGTTTTCGGTGCTCCATTAAGTGAGGCAGTGAGCCAAAAACAACAGGATAACAAATGGCATGTGTGTAAACTTACTGAAGAGTGTTTTTTTTTCCCCACTATGCAGCTGTAAAAGGTTTTTATCGCTGTGCTGAATTAGTTCCTGGTGTGTATCAAACAGCAGCATTCATAGAGCTTCATTTCTTTAGCACATCATAGAAATGTTGCAAGCTGTTTCCTAAGCAGCTCCGTGTGAACATTTACTTTGGTTCCTTTCTCTCTCCTCCCTCCTGTCTTCTGATTTGCTTGCCTCCATGAGCGTGTGGTGGTTTGTGGGGAGCTGCTGGACGATTACCGCTCATTAGGAGCAGCAGAATCAGTGTGGGCTCAGGCTGGCATTGGCAGACAGCGGTGGCGAGCATCTCTAGGCCTTAAGGGCTGATTAGCCCTGACGTGCAGCAGGGTGGGGAGCACCGATGATAGAGGGATTTCCCAACTTCACAGGATATCCTGTGGCTAGAGCCACACCTTAAATGGTATCACTTTACCGTGAGCCAAGGAGATAGGATTCTCTCAGCACTGGCCCTGTGACTGTGTAGAGGTCAAAGCCGGAGGCCTAGACAACAGACTGCCTCTGAAAAGAGAGAACTTTGTTTTCTTCATATACTGTATTTGATACATCCAGATTTAAGCTAAGTTGGCTTTGCTTTGGGTGTTCTGCTCTGTGACATACCTCTAGGAAGGGCTGCTGTGCCTGTGGATGCCATAGGGTGGTGCAGTGTCTTCTGAGAATTCAGGATGGTCCTCAATCAGCAGTAACCTTTTTGTGTGAGAGTAGGAGAGTGGGAAATGAAATCCAATGTAAAGGGAGCTGAGTCGGTGTAAAAATAACTTAGGAAAGGAAAATAGTTCTATGTATGCTTAGTTGTGGTCAACCTGCATGTCATGTGCAAAGCGTCTTTCAACTTTAGCTTACAGAGCAGAAATTCACCTCTGTGCAAAGAGGCAAATATTTCTTGTCTAAACCTAGTGATGCACAGTGTTACTGTTTATTTTACAGGTTAAATAATCAGAAACTATAGAAGCTGATATGCATCTTTGTTATGAAGTGGTGTCTATAGTGGTTTGTTATTGGGCTCATACTGTAAAATAACATGGTTGTACTGTTTTGAAGATTACATGCGGCAGTGTAGCTTTTAAAATGTGCTCGGCCTGTTCACGTTCAAAGGACTTACAGTTCTAGTGTCATCAACATGCTGAAGAAACTGCAGCTAGGATGGCAGCTCCACCTCAGCTACCGGTCAGCTGTGCATTTCACCAGTGGACAGTCAGACATGAGAAGGAAACTCCTGGAGAAGAAAGTGCTTGTTGGCCACAGTGCGCATGCACACAATGATCTCTGCAGATAGATCTGGAGACATGGCCAATTTGCAAACAGGAAAACTAATACAGACTTAAGATGAGCAGGCACTGATGAGATCATGCTAGTTTGTGTGAGCACTGTGTCCCTTGTTTTTCATCCTTGATCACAAGCAAGCATTTGTAGGGGTAGAAGAAACATGGCATTTCATGTGTGCCAAGATTAACAGATTGACAAATCTTCACTTAATGTTTTGATCTTCTAGAGAATATCTGTGCATTCCTCATGTCTTACTTAAGAAGATGCTAAAACATTTTCTTAGAATTAAAGTTTCTTTTTGTAGTAGCCTAGACAAAATTGTAATATTTAATCTTTACCTGTTTGCAAAGATGTATACTTTCATAAAGAATGAAAGGAAGCTGACCATACCTTTACGGCAGGGTTAATCTTTTATTGCACTTTATCTAGATGATCATCTTGAATAAACACAGTCCTATGGAAACCTGACCTGACATGCATTCAGATTTCCCACTAAAATATGTGTGTTTGCCAAATGGGTGTTATTATATAGACTAAGGTTTCCTTCAAAAGGCATATTTATCCATAAAGCCTGAGCATTAGTTTGAGAACGGACACAGCCTGATGTGAATGGGCCTAGACACGGCAGATACTCTATAGTTTGATTAAACCTGGGGGACTTTTTATTTCATGTTGAAAATGGCCAATTTGCATGACTTGCAAATGGTTACTGCTGCTTTAATTGTCAGTTGTCAAGAGTCAAACTTTCTTACGCCAAGCGATAAATGAGCTGTGTATATGTGCACAGAAACCACTGGGGAATATTTGTCAGATGAGGCAAATTAACAACATGTCCTGTATATAACTTGAAATTGCTGTGACTACCAGTGATTGAAATGTATTATTTTATAAATGATTACACACAAAACTGCATTCTTGGTTTTTGCATTTGGGTTCTGTTGGCCTTTAAGAAAACAAACAAAAAAAATCAGCAGTAAGGGTAAATAACTGTTAACAGCCACTTCCAGTTATTAAGGCATGAATGATTCAAAACAGCTACTGATTTGTTTTAGATTCTGTGGTTTAACTTGGCATGTTTGTTTATTCACAGAAGTGATTTTGCCCATTGTAACAGAAACAAGCACACCTGATATTTCCAGTCTCTGCACACATTTAAATATCTGCTTTGCAGAACCGCACCAAGCTTATAGTAAATGTATTGTGCTCTCGTCCAAAATAACCGCAGTGTGGATCTTGTGTCAGCATGCACGGACTGGTGAGAGCTGTACGTATGCCCAAACGTGTTTGGTGCGTTGGTGTGCTGGTACAGGTCTGCTCTGTGCAATGGTGTAGGCTAGAACAGGGTAGTCATGTGGCCACCGCTGCATGCCCAATCTGTGCCAGTCACACAGTGACTATAACAGAGCTGCTGGCCTTAGATGCCTTGAGTTCTCACTTAGCAGTTTAACCTCTTACAATCCTCTACACTCCCATTCCCAAACTCAGGTTATTGTGGTTCTAGTGCTTTGCTACCAGGGCTCACATTCACAGCTGTGGATTCAAAAAATTAGGCTCAACAGTAACTTTCCCCAATTTTTTTTTAAATAAATTGAAGAAGAAGGACACGTTTCTAGTGCAACATCTTGTGTGGAAAAACTGAGTGAGAATGCAATGATTTAAAGGAAAATATGGCACATTTAAAATATCAAGAGAGCACATGTACGGGAACTTGATCTGATCAGTCAGTTAGTAGGAGCAGTCTGACACCACTAGCCTACGTGGGTTGTGAATGACCAGAAGGGACAGCAGATGACCTAACACTGGGTCATATCCTGTTAAGTCATATAAGATAGTGGACTTCCCCCCTTACATTGTGAATAGAAGTGCTTCTCAATGTTGCATGACATTCCCTCTACGCAGAAAGGCTCATTACTCTCCTAATAATGAGTTACGAAGTCTCAGGCCAATGCCACTTTGTTTTCAAAGCCGTTTTGTCGTGTTACTGTACTGTGTCAGTCACAGCTTGTTAGGAGTAGTCATAACACCCAGTGCTTTCAACCAGTGACTAATCTTATCTTAGCCTCATACATAATAGCTTACTTTCCCCCCGTTTATGGTTTTAAAGACTTGGAAAATGGACAGTGTCACTATGAAGAAAATATCTGAGGTCAGTGCAAGGTTTCTTCTACAGGAGGTGAACAATAATCTGGAGGGTCTCAGTGTCATTCAACACTGATTCATGGTTTCTTCAATTAAGTCTAAGCAGTGGAGCACATTGTTTGCTGTAGTTAGAGTGGGCCAGAGGAAAAACATGCTCACACACACACACACACACACACACTCACATTCCTACCACCTCTGGCATGACCTGGGTTGTGATACACCAGATGGGACTTGGGTAGGGTGGTCTGAAGTTCCTCCAACATTTCTGAGAAAAGCACCCCCAAAAGGAACATTTTAAACACTGACAGGAGGAGGGAAAAGTGAAAGAGAGAAAAGAAGATCAGCGCTTAAGTTAATTTCCTACATAAAGTCCTATATAAATTATTTGATTTAATGCACAATGTTAACTTTTTTTAAAATTATAGACAGATTAACCTCAAGTGAGAATGGTAGTTTGTCCTCATGACAGTTGAAGGATTCAAGGACACATGTTCATGTCTGTCACTGTCTTGTGTAGGTTAAGTTCGTAGACAGCAGTGGTTTTGTCTAGAGGAGGCTTTGTTTTGAGCCAAAAGCTGGACAGAATGATTGGCATTTGTTTAGAGTAATTGGCCAGTGGGAATAGGTGAAGTTCGGAGAAAAGGAAAAAAGAAGGAGGGGGTAGGTTGTGATCTAGGAGACAGCAGACCACACAACCTGCAAGTTCAGGCTGATGGAGAGACTGTGGCTTTTGTTGTTTTTTCTGCCTGGGCTCGTTCAGCCATGACTGACTCTTGTAGGTGCTGACTTAAGGTAGTAAGAACCCATACTGTATGTATGTGCGCATGCATGTGCGCATTCTTGTGCATATACTGTAGCAACAGCGCGCACAAATGTAGCCCACACCTGTTAGTCTTGTGGAGTGGAGATGATAAACAGACACTGGCTGAAAATTGCCAAAACACTTTGCTACTTTGCTGTTTTCATTCTCCATATTTGAAAAATAACACTGTGCCAGACATGTGTTGGCTTTGGTAACTTGGTGTAGTAGTTTCAAAAGTCATACAATTATTTTTCCCAACAGTTGGAATATCAAAGAGAGGTTTTCCAGTGGAAACACTGAAGTATTGTTCTTGACATTATTGTGAATAATATTGTTTTTAAAATATGAATTTCACCTGTAGAAAAAAATCTCTGTGATAAATTAAAAATAATATTTAGGGCAACTACTAGAGTCCAGGGATACTTGAATTTTGAGAACTGAGTTATTTTTAGAGCATAACATAAAGATGTATTGTTGTTTGACAAGGATCCCTTGCATTTGTTTAAGAAAATATGATCAAACTATGAACGGAATTGGTGAAAAATATACTTGTTGGTGCTTTCTGATGGATAAACTATTTAATGAAAATGAAAATTATTTGAGATACCGTGTATCTTTTGGGATTTCAATTTCTTATTTTCTTCCATCAAAGGTACACTAACTAAGATTTTACACATTGATAAATCAAGTGAAAATGGCACAGGACGTGATATCTCTCTGCTTTACTAACCCTCTCCGTGACAGCCTACCTTTTGTGCAGCCCTTCTGTTGTTGTTCCAGCCTTTATCAACTGTGTTGTCGAAACCAGGTCTATGGATTGGCCCTGTTTGAAACCTTGCAAAAGTTATGAGAAGTGTTTTTTCCACCACGGGTAGTCACGTCCAATAATAAGCTTTCAGGACCTTGCGGCATCTAAAAATTTGAAACAGTGGCTGGCCACACCAACAAGGTTGCCACTCGAAAGAGAATAAAAACCGGGCCTAACAGAGAGATAGTGACAAAAGCAGTCAGCAGACTGAAATGTGAATCAGATGTGGTGTTCTTCCTTCTGGATCTCCTTCTACCTAAATAGTTAAGTCATTATCACATATACCACATCGAGTAAGCTGCCTTTGTTTATCTGAGTGTATGACTAACACAAAGCTATATTAGTAGCTTTGTGTTATAAGCTATATTAGTAGCTTATACATTGAGCAATTGCATCATTTAGGTCAGGAAAGTTTAAGTAAAAGCAATCTTATATTTTACACTGTCCTAGGAGTTTAGGTTTTATTAGACTTTATCTATTTACATATCAAACTAGAGAAGAATCAACAGAGTTGCTGATGGAATCCACTTCTAAGAATGTAGTGTAAAGCCAGAGGGGTGGCAATGATGGCAATATGTAGCTCTAGTCAATGATTTCCTCATGGGATCTTCTCAGAGGCTCTGTTGTGTGAAATGAGCCATTTTCCCTGAACTCGCTGCATTGGAAAATGTATATGAAGTAAATGTCATGGCCAATGGTAGGTGCTGACAGGAAGAGAGAAAGGACTAAACAAACTCCAGTGTTAGTAAGTGAAAGACAGTGGAGGAGGCGCAGTGTAAGAGGGGGTCAGCGATGTCTGTGAGAAGTGCGTAGAGGCACATGTGCAATGGAAAAATTAAAGCTGAACAAACAGCAGCGACAATGCTACCTCACATAGGATAATAATGAGTTTTATATGTTGGTTTTATATTTCAAATGTAATTGGTGTTGCTGTGCCAACACCTCAAACAAGAACACCTATAGAAAACAGGGTTACATGGTCTCACTTTCTAATTAAGAATGGTGGAGATTCTGTGGAAGAGCCTATGCTTCCACTACTCTTTTAAGCATGTGCACCTTTTATGAAAAATAACTGTATTCTGGTTTTGGTACCACTTACAATAAGGCACCATTTATAAAGGGATTATACGCTGTAACAAGTTTTTTAATGGTTAATAAATCATTTATTGCTTTATAAGTTATTAGCTGGACCAGTTTGGGTTGCCAGGTTGTACAAAAATTCCTTTGGCTGGTGTTTAGCTTTAGTATTTAGTAATAAATGTGTTGTTAATGTTGTGCAGTTTAAACTATAAATTGATAAATTGAAAAGTCGATCAAGAGGAAATTAATCAGCAGCAGATTTTTCAGTTTAACTAGAAAGTTTCTATTAACAACTTATATTAAAACATCAATTAGTCACAGCTTATAGGCTGGAATCAGTATAGCTCTATGACACTATTACCCACACAGGAGTGAGCCATGGGTAGTAATTTATTTTCTGGCAGCATGAAGGAGTGTTTCTTAGCTCCCAGATCTCTCCCCTCCACACATTGCCTCAGGCTGTCTGTGTAACTAGCTAGAAATATGTCATTACATAAAAAAGCTATAGTGACAGTAGCAGTGAAATCAGTGTCATGTCATCTTTGGCGTCCTCCCAGCTCTGCTCAGTCAACCAGACATCACGCAGACAGTTGAGGCCTGTCTCTCCAAAGGCCTCATGTTTTGGCAAGCATGTGGGTTTTTGTCTTACTGAGGAATGCGCACATCATGTTGGTGGTATTGAATAAATTAAGACCACCATTTGCCAGTTGGATCTCCTTTCAAAGCTATACATAGTACAAAGAATCAAGTATTATATGTTTGCAGATGCAAGGAGCAGTAAACTACTTCCTGGTGTAAGGTGGATTTGAAAACTTTCTGAATTTTCTTGATTTTTCTTCCAGACTGATGTTCCAAACGAACTTAGGCAGGTACTCCATGTGGTACCATCACTCAATCCTCGACCGCCTGCTTGCCATAGAAATGTTGTGGAACAGTTGTCAGTCATATTAACATAGTGGGTCAGCTGGAATTGTTTGTTTTGGGACTGTGAATATGTTTCCTTGGCATTGTTAGCACAGTGTATTTTAACCAAGCACGAAACAATTAAAAGAAAAATGTCAGTTATTCAGAGAGAAACAGTTCTTGTGTATTGTGTACATCTCAAACCATACTCTTCTTTTAAAACTCTCTAAGTGTGTTGGGAGAGCAGTTTCTGTAAATACACAGTTTGCCAGGTTTCCACTTGAAAATTCATAGCCGTCAGACAAATTAAGGAAAGGCAAACACGCTTTGTAAAAAGGAAACCATTTGGCTCAATCTGAAAGCAAATCCTGATGCTTACTTTTCAACTGACTGCTCTGACTGTTAACCTGACAGTGAATATAGTTTAAAGACAATAGTATATAGCATATGTGAACTATTAAGTCCATTGGTATGAAGCTGAGGGCTCAAGAGGAAACATTTCAGTCAGTTATTGGACTTAATAAAACAAATCTCTTGTTGAGGAACTCCTGTGACCTTCTGCTAGAGGCTAAAGTAAATATGAGTGGTGATAGAATCTTCCCTGAAAATAGTAATAAAGTGAAAAATGTAAGTAATATACAGTAGATCACTGACCAGCATGTCTGGCACATTAATTAGACCAGTATGGACATCCAGCAGGTGGTTTGTACCTTTACAAAAACACTGTAGAATAATTTTGTTTAAGCCGTTGAGCTGTATTAAACCTGTGACAGGTTTCATCTTGGTGCTTTAAGTCTTGTCTTCACTTTTTAAAAGAAGGAAAATGAACAGTAAAACATAGAATGCATGCAAAAGGTCAGAGAGCTACATTTCAACAAAGCAGAATCTAGTGAGGAGTCAAAAATATAAAAGTGTCTTTTAAATATCCAGAGTACCACTGCAAAGACACGCTGGCCTGAAGACTTTTCTGTAAATCTGTTTGTTCTTCAGTTTCACTTTAAGGGTGTAAAGGAGGCCAGGAATTACCCATAATGAACAACTATGGTGCCAATTCCGTCCGTTGGTGTGACCAAAATGGTCACAGGCTGACAATCACATCCCTTGTGTGTGTTTATGAAAGCAATGCTCTGCTTTCCCCATCACAACCTCAGAGTGCTGGTCGTTGGTTATGCCAGCTATGTGGCAGTCCCCTCTTTGTGTATCTAATATATCCTTCCTTTAAATAAATGCAAGTGGACCACTTGTTCTCCATAACATTTAGAACTGAAACTTCTGCTTGTTGTGCTTCAAATGGATCACAGCTTTAAGATCCAGTTTACTGGATCTTACTTTATAATCAGGGTGACACAGGGCTACAGTGCTGTTGCCTCAGAACAAGAAGGTTCTGTGCTTGAACCTGTGTGGATGTTTTCTGGGTTACAAAGATAAGCAGCTATAGATAATGGATAATAGATTCTATAATGAGAGTATAAACCCTGCTGTGTGATTGGTGAGCTTGCAACTTGGATATGATATAAATATTAAACCAAGTATCCACTGCTTGTGTTATGTTCAATTCCTGCCACTGATTGAAATATGTCTACTTACTATCTGAATGCTTTATTAGTCACAGTATACGAGATACAATCCATCTGTTAATCCATTTTTATCTTCTTATGCGGGGTTGGGTCACAGATGCAGCAGAAACACACCCCAGAGATTTTGTCTAACCTGAGGGTGTCTCTCACCAGTTACTGGAATTTGGTTGTTCCTGGCCTAACTGCGGTTGACCACACTTTCAAAATTTTTTCTCTGGCCACAAAACGACCAGAAAGAGATGCAAAATGTCTTCAAAGAAACACAAAACATCCGTGAAGAAATACTAAGCAACCACAAGGAGTTGAAAGGAGACCACAAAGAGCCACAAAATGACTATAAAGAGACACAAAACATCTGCTAAAAGACACCAAACAAATGCAAGGAGATTCAAAATGACTACAAGGAGATGCAAAACATCCTTAAAACATGATAAAATAGTCAGGAAAATAAACAAGGAGGGTGGGGGGCATTTTACGTGCTTGTGCCCAGGGGCCCATTGTGTCATAATCTGTCCATGACCTTGATACCTCCTACCAGTTGGATGTGCCCAGGAAACCTCGAATGGAAGACGTCTGATTAGGATGCCTGAACCACTTCTACTGACTGAAGAAGATGTGAGCAAGCAGTGGCTCTACTGTGAGCTCCCTCTGGATGGCCAAACTCTGCACCCTATCTCAAAGTCCAGCCACCTTATGGAGGAAACTCACTTCAGCCACCTGCGTCTGTGATCTCATTCTTTCAGTTTCTATCCAAAGCTTGTGACTACAGGTGAGGGTTGGAACATAGATTTACTGTTGAATTGAAAGCTTTGCCTCACCAGCACAGTTCAGGACAATGCTCACATTACTGCTGATGTTACACTCATTTTCCTGTCAATCTCACATTCAGTTTTACCCCCACAGTAGAGCTCGAGATACTTAAACCCCTTCACAGCAACTCATTCCCAACCTGAAGTGAACAGTCCAGTTTTCCAGCAGAGACCCAAAGCCTCAGACCTGGGTGTTCTGATTCGCATCCCAACCACTTCACACTCGGCTGCAAACTACACACAGTGCATGCTGGAGGTGCCAGTTAGATGAAGCCAACACAGCCACATCATGTACAAGTCTATGCTTTGAGATCCTATCCATAAAACAAAAACCCAAACAGGATCAGAGACAAGGGGCAACCCTGGCAGAGGCCAAAATCCACTGGGAATATGCTTGACTTCTTGCTGAGAATATTGACACAGCTCTCACTCTGGTTATATAAGATCTGAATGACTTGTAATAACGGCCTGGTACCCTGCAAGGGTATATAGGCCTTCTTCAAGCCAACAAAAGACAAGTAGACTGGATGGGTGAACTCCCAGGACCCCTCCAGTAGACTTGTAGGGGTAAAAAGTTGGTCTGCTGCTCCACAGATATCATCCCAATCTAAAATTCAGTGTCAGGAACTTTACTAAAAAAAAAACCAACTCATCCACCACTGCAGAGAATTTGTGTTAAAGACAGACATGCCTGTGCTGGAGGCTTATCTCAGTCTCCAGCAAATGTTGAATTCCCCTGAACATTAACCATCGAACAGCTGAATTCATTTGTACATTAACCAAACCTTTGATATGCCCCATTTTGCTTTCAGTGCTGTTTAGGGTAGTATACCTTTTTAATTCTTATTGCTTATCCAGGAAGGTAAGCATCCTGTGCTTTATCAAGATGTAGCCCCCTCCCTCTCTGTGCACTGTTTAAACTGATCTGTGCCTGTGATCTTTCCCTCTAGGTTGACAGGTAATGAACCTTTGTCTATCCTGCCACTGAACTCTCTACCAGAGGAGAACATGGGCAGGGCCCACTACAAGCTGTGTGACCGGCTCAAACTGGAAAAGAAGCAGCGCAGGATGTGCAGACGAGACCCGGGCGTGGCAGAGACCCTGAGAGAGGCCATCACCATCAGCGCCCTAGAATGCCAATATCAATTTCGTTTCGAGAGGTGGAACTGCACCTTAGAGGGGCGACACCGAGCCAACATACTAAAGAGAGGTAGGGGCAGATGAGAATGTCATTTTAAAGGCTTGAGTTACAAAAAATAAGAATTTTACTGCAGCTCTTTTCTATTTTTTTTACTCTAAAACTAACCCACATATTTCTAAATTTTTATTTCATTTGTCACTCTCCCCTGCCCTTCTGCAGGATTTAAAGAGACAGCCTTCTTGTATGCAGTCTCCTCAGCGGGCCTAACCCATGCAATGGCCAAAGCTTGCAGTGCAGGACGCATGGAGCGCTGCACATGTGACGAGGCTCCAGACCTGGAGAACCGCAAGGCGTGGCAGTGGGGAGGCTGCGGAGACAACCTCAAATACGCCAACAAGTTTGTCAAGGACTTCCTGGGCAAACGCTCCAACAAGGACCTGCGCGCACGCGTGGACATGCACAACACAAATGTGGGCATGAAGGTAAGGCTGTATGATCAGAACACGATGGTCATTAAAGGGGGACTGCACCAAATTTGTCTTTTTATTAATGAAAATAGTTGCATTATGTCTTCTGCACCTATGGAGGATCTTTCTGTCTTATTGCATTTGTCAAGGAACATCACTTCTACTTAAATTTGCTGTAATCAATACTTTATATCATCAGTCAGTGAAATAACTACAGTAGGTATAATTCAAAAAGCATCACTCATAATTATAGACCTACAGAAACTCATTAGCTGATTGTGGTTCTTTTTAGCATCTTTCTGTTTTGTGGCCAACATTTTTATAGCTTTGGTTCAGCTGAAAAAGCTATGCTACCAGCTGGTTACAGACAAAGTCAGCAACTGGCAGGTAAACATACTGGAGTGATTCATAGCTAAAGAAATAAAAGGAGAGTGAATATTGGACTCACATTTGACAGACAATTATTCTTAACAGCCTCACTGATGTTAGACCGATTTTAGGGAGTTACATAAAAAGAAAATTTAAAAAAGTACACTAGTTTTATTGTAGTATATTTACTCCCTGTCATTTTTATTTTCCTTTTATTAAGGTAATAATTTCCACAAGTAAAAACAACAGTTTAAGTTATAACACACACATTAATCTAACCAGGACACACTTATAAAGGAACCAGTTTAAACAGGATCACAGTTCATTTGGAGTTGCAGACAGTATTTAAACAGAGATGTTGGCTAAATGCTTTCATGAATCAGTTACATGGTGGGAAAATTGTGATAATATAATAAAGTCTGTGTAATTATGTAGACAAACATTGTCATGAAGTGCCAGTTCATTGTGCACCTTATCCCAGATATACTCTACTACTGTATCTTTGGTTTTGCTTTTGTAACACTAGAGCTTAAACATTACAGCGCTAGTAACCGACTGCTGTCCAAGACAAAACACACAGTCCACACATACTGTGAAAATAACCACAAATGATTTTAGCATGTCCACAGCAGAATGACACTGATAGAGTTATACACTGAGCATCTCAGGTCAGTGAAATTACTGGAGAAATATTATTCAGTTATGAATCACCTCACTTAAACTGGACAAAAACCTAAATTGTTTGATTTAAGAAATTGCTACTGTAAATTTGATGAAAATGTAATGTGCTCATTAGTCAATATTTGATTTTCTCCCTCAGATTAGATAGGCAACAAATCTCATTTGAGCCCTGGCACAATTGATTTGATTTTGCTTTGATTTATTCTTTCAAGCATGTAAAGACAGTTGATATGTCAACACACATAATTTTACACATGTCCAACAAATGCTAATCCAATACCAATTTGCTTATACCTAGTACATGCTTGAATGGAGTAGGAAGAAGTCAGACTTATCCAGTCCTACCCCATGACATCATCTTACCATCATTGGTTTGCAAGCAGTATCTCTACATAGATAATTCTCTTCTACACCACACAAGTAATATACTAAAAAAATTATAACAGAGTGTTAACATTCTTACATAATTACATTCTTAAATAATTATCTTCTACACCACACAAGTAATATACTAAAGAATTATTACAAAGTCTTAACATTCATACACCACACCGACAATGTTCCATCTGATTAATCATTAAGCCTGTTCTTGCATATATCTTGATTGACACATACCTTTATATTTATGTTTAAACTTGTCAATTCTATTACTATTTTTTATGTCCACA
>NW_018128366.1:64817-66757 GCF_001952655.1 Monopterus albus
TTTTGTAGACATCATCCTTTGTTTCCTTGGTTTGTATTTTCTGTTCACCCATGGCTGCTTTAATCACATCCACATCTCGCTGGGTAAACTGCAAACTTGTTTTTATCTCCTGTATTTCTCTGGTCATGTCGTCGAGTCTCTTGTTATTTGTCTCCATAAGTAGTTGCACAAAACCTTTGAAGTTGTCTTGTTGTTGGCTCAACAGTGCGGTGTACATCTGCTTCTGCTGACTCAACATCTCTGTTACTTGTGCCGCTGAAATATAATCCTCTTCTGCTTCAACATCCTCGTTCGCTTCTGATTTATTAGCTCTTTTCCCTCTTGGAGGCATTTTAATAGTTGTAGAATTTGTTCAAAGACTTGAAAATGTAGAAGATGTGAAAAATCATAGAACAGACAAGAGGAGCAGTAAAGACGTCTGCTCTCGCTTGCAACCCGGAACTTGCTGACAATTCAGCAGTTGTGTGTGGTTAGCCAATATGGAGTTTTCATCTTGGAGTGTTTTTAATAGTAAAATAAAAAGTGGGAAAAGTTTTATTTTGTCAAGCCCAAGCAAAACAAATGTTTGCAATCTGTTTCTCTTACTTGCCCTTTCTCATCATGTAGCCATTTTAATTGTGGTTTTCAAAATGAATTATAGCACAGGCACACTTCCCAAATGTTAGCAGACACTAAACTCTCCCAAATGACCAGTGCAGGCGCTTCCTTTTCAGCTTGGCTCTCCAAAATCCAGCCTCTCCTGAGATTCTATTTGTGATAAAAGATTTACAACATTGTTTTTGTTCTTTTTTTGTGATTTGCACATGTATTGAGGTGCACCATGTTTGTTCAAGATGAATTCCCATATGGAGGATGACACTGGAATGTGCTAGCCTTTGCATCCACCCAACATTTCAAAGCTGACCTATCAGATTTTGTGACCTGCTGGTGTGATGAATATGAACCTCCTGTTCCTGACATCTTTCACAATCTGAGAAAAGAACTGTAGCTGCTGTCCAAACCAAATCTAAGACAGTGTGTTACCATCACTGGTTTTTGCACACACTGCTTCGGACACGTGGGTGATGCTTAAGTGAACTTTGGCTGACTACTAAGAGGGCGGTAGTGTTAAAATAATGTGTTTTCTTAACTGACGATCTTGATGTTTCCCCTTGCATTTACATATGACTCTGTATAAGACTTTCTTTACAATTTTTCCTTGCATGACATACTCTTTGTGTTGTGATATAATAACTACACTAAAAGATTGGGTTTAGAAAACACATTTACAGTTAAAGGACAAGAATAGTGTTCAGTGTTTATGCATTAAAGTTTCATGTTTCCCAGGGCTGTTTGAATGAACTGTATATTGTGGGCACCTCTTAGCAATAATTTCCTCTCACTTCTCATAATAATCAGTTAATCAAAACTGAGTTGAGTTAATCAAAATGTCAACTGTGGTTGTCAAAACAAAATCAACTTCCCCACCAACTAATATTAACTTGACATGTAATCTCAGACAAAGTGTTACATTGTTCTCCCTTAGTTTCCAAGCAGGTAGCAAAGCCTTTGTTTTCCCCTTTTATGACAATAAAAGAGCATTGAATCTATATTCCTACTCTTTGAAATATAGGCTCATTAAATTGCATAGCTTTTATTATATCACTTTAATGTTTCATGGCAGTTAACAGTATTGCTCTGCCTCTGAACCAGATAATCAAGGCTGGAGTGGAGACCACCTGTAAATGCCATGGTGTCTCTGGCTCCTGCACTGTCCAGACCTGCTGGAGGCAGCTCCTGCCCTTTCATGAGATTGGCAAGCAGCTGAAGCAGCGCTATGAAACCTCCATCAAGGTTGGCAGCTCCACCAATGAAGCGACAGGGGAGGGAGAGATCTCGACAGGTCGGGGACAGCAGCAGCAGCAGCAGCAGCAGCAGCAGCAGACACAGGACGCGAGGGG
>NW_018128366.1:66787-83350 GCF_001952655.1 Monopterus albus
TTCCTCGCACTATGGACCTGCTCCACATCGAGGACTCACCCAGTTTCTGTAGACCAAGCAAGTACTCGTCCGGCACGGCGGCCCGCAAGTGTTACAAGGATAAGAACTGTGATGCTATCTGCTGTGGGCGAGGCCATAACACTCAAAGTAGGGAGGTGACCAGGCCCTGCCAGTGCCAGGTGCGCTGGTGCTGCTATGTTGAATGCAAGCAGTGCACACAGAGAGAAGAAGTCTATACCTGCAAAGGGTAAAGCAGTTACCTGTCGGTTTGTACGACCAGTGGAGCAAGAGAAAGATGGTCATATTGAAGAGAAGTGGTTATTTTGTTCTCAAACCAAGTTTTGCTTCCACTGTCGGAACAGTGTTCTGCAAACGAAGAGGTGTGAGCTGACGGAGAAGCAATAAGCACTTTGAGGGATTTCAGATGTCCTGTGGCCCCTGTGTCTGGGGTCTACAGAATCAAGTACCTTTTCAGACAAATCGGTCAACATCTCAAGCTTTTTGTGTTTTGGTTTTGCCTTAAAGAAAGTCGGTTTTATTTTTGCTATTAACAAAATCCATTGCATCACCATAGGAGAAAACCAAAAGATACAAGAAATTAGCAATGAGTTATCAAGTTTCTTATTTAAGGATAGTAACACCAACAGGCTGGTCTCTAGGCCCTTGCCCAAAGAGCATTGGTGTGTGTGTGTGTGTGTGTGTGTGTCGGCGGGAGTGTTTATCAGTTTTTACATGTGTGCATTTGCATGTGAGCAGGCGTTAGTGAAGGGGAGGGGAGTTCAAATGACGACTTTTATGGCTATGAAAACCATATTCTGAGACTGCTAAAAAAGACAGGGTGTAAGAGTTACTCTACACGCACATATTTACATTCATACACATTGTGTGTTTGCATATGTATGTATATTAATTCAGTTATATTATAATAATATTATACAAGCCACTTATATAACCATGTTAAAACAAACCACTAACCACACAAATGCATGTTGTTTGTGTGCTCTCACTTGTTTTGCTTCTTGATTCATGTTGACAAGGCCCTTTGGAAAGCAGCACACATGTGTCTATCATCTTGCTGTGGATAATTTATAGCTCCCTTGGGACTACTCCTTCACAGGGAGAAAATAATCTCTTTTTTTATTGTAATATAATACGGACCTGTTAGTAAATGCATTAACAGAAAATAATGGAACCAGTCAGTTTAGGCTATTCTTGGCCTTAAGCGAACCAGTGTTCAGGGAATAACTTAAACCACTAGAACTATTTGGACTGAACAGACATAAAATGTGTAAATACAAACAATATTCAGCAGCTACTATACAGTGACTACTGGATACAGCCAGTACTATTGCAACAAGTGATCACTGGACAAGCAGACAGTCCATGTGAGAGACAGATAAAATAAAGAGAATTTTGAAAAAGTAGCTTTGTAAAGCTTTTACTTTTTAAATTTACTTATTATACTTTGAACTTGTAAAGAAGACTGTGGAGAACTGGAGGAATGTAGCCGCTTGCCATTTCACATCCATTTTTCCTCTTCAGCTGCCACGATTTGACTGAGGCACATCAACATGTAGACATGCAGTATGTACAGTAGGAACTGTCAGTCTGTCCAAACACAATGACAGGAAATCTAACTTGACGTGTCTGCAGAATTCCTAGTGTGAAGATGAAAGCATAAGCCTCGTAGCTAATATAAATATATTTTATAATATTTGTGTAATGTTTGGCAAATTGATATCTAAATGCAGACATCGAAGTTTTGCAGATATCATTTTCCAGATGTCATTTTAGATGTTGAGTTAATTTGCTTTTTCAAATTGTTGCTTGGCACACAATAGCACGGTTAACACAATGCAGTATACTGAGCCCTGCCATGCAACTAAAGTAACAGTCTAGACCAATAGCTTGACATTTTGGGAAATTCACTCATTTATTTTGTTGCCAAGGCTTAGATGGTTGATACATTTCTTATGTCTGTAGTAAATATACCGCTACAGCCAGCAGCCGGTTACTGTAGTTTATTTTAGCATAAAGAGAAAGAGGGAAGCAGCTAGTCTGACTTTGTCCAAGGGTGACAAAATCAACGCATCTAAAGCTCACTCAGTAGTTATGTCTCATTTGTTTAATGCAGGAACTAACCCCCATAACTCTATGAACAACTACAACTTGTCATTTTTATGAAGAAGATGCAGCGTTAGCTATAGTATTAGTAAGATTTACAGGTGCTGGTTGATGGATTTTGTTCCCTTCAGACAGGCTAGCTACACCCATATTTCCAGTCTTTGTGCGAGACTAAGATAAATGGTTGCTGGCTGTAGTTTCATTATAACAACATCAATATGAGAGCGAAATCTCAAGGAGGAAAGTGAATAAATGTATTTTGTAAAATATCAAATTAATGCTATGAAACATAACCATTAAATCAAAGGTTTGATTATATGAAAAGTGTCTCTGTACACTCTTAAGACAATACAGTTTCATTGTATTCTCAGCACTTAGGTTCTGGGAACACAGATAGTAGGACCTTAAACAGTATGCCTTGTTTTTGATGGGTGTGAATTAACTACTGAGTGAGGGACCCACCTTTGTATGATAGCACCATCCACGCACTGAAGCCCAAAAGCCCTTTAAAGTATTTAAAGATCTGTATTTATGGATATAGTGCAGAATCTTTTTTAAATTTTCTTTTTGTAATTGTAAATATCAGTGGTTTCTTTTCCTGTGGTATCGAGACAAAAGCGAGGCACATGTTCAACTCTCACAAGCAACCGAAGCAGAGTAAATTAAGTAGCGCTAAGAAATACTAGGGCAGGACATTTTTGGAAACAGCACACAGGTGCTGTAATAAAATGGTTATAGATTATGATCAGCGGTACACAATACAGAGCCATGCCAAACATCATTAAACATGTCTAAAGAGACAGTTTACTCTTTAAAGATGATCATCCTAATATTTGAAATTAAACTGACATCCTTGACAGCAAAATCATGCTTTAGAGAGGCTTGCTTGGCTTCTTTGTCCTGAGGAAATGAATTCCAAGCCTTTTGATGAGGAGGTATGCCAAATAAAGACTGGTCAAAACATATACATAGGACTTTGCATGCTACATGCAAACCATAATAGCTATGTTGAGACTCGAAGCAAAAATGCCAGCTTCCCACAGCTTCTGGTGTGCGTTCTTCACATACACTCCTAAACACTCTAAGGTTCTCTACAGGCATGACAGGAATACCAAATGCACACTGGGTGCATTTTTGTTTGTTTATAGATTGTACATAGGCTGAAAATTTCTCCTGAGAAAGATGAACATGATGCAGTAGTCAACCGGTTTTTAAATGTCACAGTCATCCATATTCTCAAATCTAAAACAATGCGCTGTTTAGTCGTCAGTGGATCATGTAAAAAAAAAAAATTTTGTATGAAAAAAATAAAAGATAAATTATTTTTAAATATATTACAAGCATGTGTTTAGTGTAAATAACATTAAAGTCTAAATTGATTTTTTTAAATCCTGTATTTTTACTCCTTTTTTTTTCTTTTGGGTGTTTGCTCCTTTGGGGGTGGAGGCTTCAAAAAGCAGTTTTATACTATGAACATATCTCAACATTTGCTGTTATCTAAGCACTAACAAATCAATGGCAATGAGACATTTATGAAAGTATAAAAAAAGTCAGTCAGGATTTGATCCATTTGTATATTTAAATATTTTGTGAAAAGACTGGCTTAGTAATGTTAACTATATGATATGGTATGAACTGAAGACTGCATCAGTGTGGGCTGGTTTATATTCACCTTTGGATCATTTTACATGTACTGCATATACCTTTTGTTGGGATTTGTGCTGTGCTTGTAAAACAAGGATGAAAGACACCAACACATGTATTAACCTATGTGATGATACTATGCCAACAAAGTTTTGTCCATGTTCACTTATTCATGTCTTATGGGAACCTTAAATTATTTTCCTCTACCTCATGTGTATAGCTTGTAGGTATAGACAGATCACAAATGACTGGTAAGAATGTATTTAAGTTATTTAACATCTTTGTATAACAAAGGCGAAAACATCTAAAATAATAAATGAATTTTTAAATTATGTCATGTGTGGTTTTATTTTTCTGAGGCACTTTGAGCATTTAGTTATGTATTTTGAACATTTTAGATCGACAACCAATACTACTGCATCCAGAAATAAAATCTGCTCAGAAACTTATTGAGGGGTTTTCCCCAAGCTTGAAAGGTGATGGGAAGGGGACAAAAGGTCTCCAGTTCAAAGATACTGGGAAAAAGCCTGCCAAAGAATACTGACTGGTGTTTAAAGCCCTACCTGCCATGTATTCAAACATCACAACTGAGGTTAAGCATTTACAGGAATCTGATACAGTTGTTGGGTTTTCAGTTTCATGATGGATCACCCACATTTTGCTATGACATTTTATATTGATTTAGTATAAACTGATTATTAAAGCCTCTGTCATATTGCACTCCACAGTACTATAACAGTGATGTTTTTACTTCATTGTCAAACAAAGTTACTCTGATACTCATTACAGTTTTTTTCTGTTGCTAACAAGCATTAACCAATACTTAAAATACTTTTTCTAAACTCTTAACACAGCAACACAGTTACATCACACACCTGGCCAAATGGTTCATTTTCGGACCAAAACCACATTTTGTTAAATAAATACAAACTTTACATTTCACAATGCAAAATACCATTTTCTACATATACTAACTTTATCAAAACACAGCAAACCTGACTCATAATTGAGTCGTTTGATCAAAACATTAGCACTAGTTTTCTATCCAACAGGAACATATAGTCAGTCATAGTGCACAGACTGTCAAAATGTAAAAAAGTAATCACTTTACAAAAATGACATTACTTCTCATTGAACTGTATACAATATGAAAACCATCTTTGATATCCAAAAATGTAGAAATACAGTAATTCAGTCAGCCTTACTGTAAACACACTAAAATTGTGTGTGTGGATAAATTTCATATAGTATATGTACAGTGGAGCCATCAGTACTTTATGGATTATAAAAAAAAGGGCAGAATTGCTGCAGTAAAGGCTTTACGGTATTGGCATTTGCACATTGCTATCAGTAATCACAGAAAAAAGCACTTTGCCCTGTGTTTACAACAATAGACAAAAATAAAACAAAATGACAGACCAAAAAGTCCTAATCTACACGATCATCAGCATTTGGCCACATGTTCTCATCAACATCACACCTTATAATGTCTCTTGCTATGCACCTTGGAAAGAAACGTTTAGAATGCCTTATCCACCCCTGGCAATCTTCAGCTGAGATGTCTCTGCAGCCAGCCTCCATTGCATCCAGAAGGGACATTTGATCATGTGGTCGATGATCATAGACTTTCCACCTCCACGCAGACAAAAATTCTTCAATGGGGTTAAGGAATGGAGAGTATGGAGGAAGAAAAAGTGAAATCATTCTCGGATGGGCTGCAAACCAATTTGTGACTGCTTGTGAATGGTGGAATGCTACGTTGTCCCATGCAATAACAAATATTGTCATGTTTCCTCCCACTTGTTCCCTTTCTGCTTCTGGCACCAGTTGTTGATTAAGGTCATCTAAAACAAAAGAAGGCGCTCTGTGTTGTAGGGACCTATCTGGCTTTTCTGCAGGACCAAACCAGCACTTGAGATTGCAGCGCACATTGTGATATTTGCTCCTCTCTGACAAATTGGAACCAGCTGTTTCCCAAGTAGAACAATAATTCTTATCAGCTCTTTGAGCTGTTGTGGCAAAAGTAGAGGCTTTACATTATATTTAAAGTTTGGATCATTAGGTCTTCAATTCTGTCATGATGTGTTTAAGCATTTGTTAAAGATATTTGAAAGATCCATTATTTTGATATGAGGTAAGCTTGTGTGAAAAGAAAATGTAAGGATTTTAGAAACGTGTGCATTGACTAAATCTTGTGTGAAAACGACATTAATTGTATTAATGGTATGGTCACAACAAACAGATGTTGTGATAATTGTGTTTAGAGTTTTGAAAATGTGAATACAGAATGGACAAATGGATGTTAGCAACTGCAAAAAACTGTAATGCAAGACATAAACATTTCTGTTTTGGGTTTACAGTGTTCAGATATATGTAGGTGCCAGAGAATTACCCTGTTGACCTGCTATTATTTCACCAAGCTCTATTCCCTCAGCAGATGAGTGGAGATTTTAGGGAGTTTTCTTTCTCAACAATCTTGTGGCTTCATCACACAAGCCTAAACGCTTGACTAATCCAAGGAAAAAGGGGACTTTGTGATCCCAGGCTGTGAATAGGAGCTTCATGTCTGGTTGCAAAAACAAAACACAGTTATGGAGTGTATCTGTTCTAATACCTAAAACATCAAAGGAAAAGCCCATGATATTCCTGACACGTGTACCTAAATTAGCAGTGCAGGAGCAGCACCCTTTCAGTATTACCTATTCCACCCTGCTTTGCTCTGAAAAACTGAGGGGCTTTAATGAATCCTGCACGCTGGACTTCTCCGAACTTCCTGCCCTGTACCAAGCTCTAATATGAGCAGTAACTTTGCGGTGCGCTGTAATCCGACAACGTTTTGACAGCTGTTACCATGAAGGAAGTGGGTGCAACTAAAGCACAGTCTGTGAGAAAAAAAAAAGATAGAAAAAAAATCAAGCAAGCATTGACCCCCACCTCCTCCTCACTACCTTCCATTTCCCCTCTCATCCTCTCACTTTGCTCAGACAGGCAACTGACTGTCAGGCAGAAAGAGTGGATGTGAGCTAATAATGATTTGTTGTTCCACCATCACCCCCACTGCACAGGATATACAGTATGCATAGCCAAAGGTAGAGAACTAGTGACACAGTTCTGGCTAAAAAGGCAATTGAAATGGCCTTTTAAGGAAGAACATCTTCGGGAATAAATAGTACAGTTTATATGAGGCCAGCTTAGCTCAGCACAAAAGTTGGTATGTTCAATATACAGTATAGACCATGAATGAAGCTTTAATTTTGGAGGTAACATGACCTAAAGAGAAACTATGTACTGTAACTTTTGCTGAACGGTGGCCATAATTATCAGTTATTAAAAATTAAATTTGACCAAGGTTTCAAGGGAAATACTATAAAACCTAATGAGGATCCAAGCTGCTCAAAGGCTGACTCTTTGCATAAAATATACTGTATCTGCTGAGCACTATAAAAACATGTTAGCTCACAAATCAGGGTTTATGATTTTTCTCAGTGTGTTGGGAAAAGCTGAGTTCCTCTCTGGAACATGTGATAGGGGTCTGAAAAGTATGTGCCCTGCTTGCCTCCTTCCTGCACCCAGCCCAATAGCTTACCCTGTTTAGAACTGTTTTTGATTGGTGTTAAGTACCTGTCAGAGCTCCTGCTTGTTTTTCATGCCTGGAAAAACATGGGAGCTCAGCATCTATCAAAACACGAACAAATAAAAAAAAACTATAGTGCATTAAGCAAAAAATGTTTATTGTATTGTATACACAGATGTGAGCAATTAAAGGAAAAACCAACCTTAAGTGTCTTTGGAAGGTGTTGGGCCACCACATACCACTAGAAGAGCATCGGTACACCTTGGTATTGATGCTACAAGTCGTTGAATTCTACTGGAGAAATGAACACACATCTTCTAAAAGATATTCCCTCCTTTGGTGTTTTGATGATGGTGGTCCAAAATAATAAGGACAATCACTTTATTTGGCCAAGTATGCTACACATAGCAGAAGATTCACATCTTTTAATAGTTATCAAACCATTCAGTGACCCCTTGTGCACTACGGATGGGGACAATGTCATCCTGGAAGACACACTCCCTTTAGGACAGAATATTTCATCACAGAATAAAAGTGATCACTCTGAACACCTACGTATCACTGTGCAATTACTCTTCCCGCTAAGGGGATAAGTGGACTTAAACCATGCCAGCATCTGCTTTCATTATGTTTCTCCTCTCATTTATTCAGTTTTTTTCTTAATTTATCGACCATCTACATCTGTTGGTGCAAATCTGCATTTCACAAAAGGATGAACCAGCATTCTCACTGTCAATCAAGTTGAGTGAAATGGTTCTTAGGGCCTCTAGAGACACAGACACATTTCATTTATAAGCAGAAATATTAACTCAATAATCACTTCAGAAAACAGTGAAGGACAAGCTGCCAAAATGATTTAACATCAGGAAGCATGCGGACATGTAATATATTTTGTCTTGTGATACACATACTGTAAAAACTATCAGTGTTTTTTTCACTGCAAATGATGATAACTGACTCGGGAGGTTTTCAGCACTTGCTCACAATCATAAAAATGTCAGCTTTACATGACAAAGCTCATTTTTTAAAAACCCCTCCTTCTGTTATGATATGCTGCATTCCTTTCCAAGTCCAAATAAAGAATTCAATACAGTCCCATAAATTTTATAATCTCTGAGTGGACCTGAGTGAACAATCTCCTGTGAAAAATAGAATAATAAACAACCAAATTATTCTATAAATAATAATGAAGCATATGTTTCTTTCATTGGCAAACATACTTAGAGAGGGGGGAGAGCCCCAGAGACCCCATAGCAGGGTTTCTAGGCGGATGGGATAAACATAGATTTGTGTAGACGCCTGGGTTTTTTTGGCAAGCATGCTGCGCTTGCAAATGCACTGGGAGAGTTAGAGCACTCGCCAGGAGAGGTGCAGGGTTAGAAACATTTTATTCTCAAGGAAATTCCTCCTATTACTCCATTATTCATCAGAGTCTCAGAGGAGAAGGATGCTCCAACTGCTCCAGCAGAGAAAACAGTTCATCATGGTAGATATCCTAGACAAAATAATATGTTGATGTATTGAAAGTATGATGAATGAAATAGACGTAGGTGCTTCAGTCCATCAGTTAACTTTGACAGTAAGTACTGTAGAGATCGTTCAGTGGATATATGATATCAAAACTACACAGCTTTAAATATCAGAGCAGAGCTGCCATTCACAGTTGTGAAAGAGAACTGTTCATCCAGGTCACTCTAACTGTTTTGTGCATCAGAGATGTATGAAATATTACCTACTGGGACAAAGTGTGGGTTTTGTTTAGTCTCACAATGTTGATGTTATATAAGCACATCAGGGAAAATTATACAACTGTGAATCAAGGAGGAAGTGGAAGTTTTCATCAGCAGCTGCACTGAACCAAGTCGACTCATTTCAGTCTGCATGTGGGGCGATGGTGAGGGAAATTAGTTGTAGCTGTGACTGAATCTGTGTGTATGCTGGTGAGAGGGACTTTACAATGACACACTGATGAAAGCGAGGGGGTTTATAGTGATGGGTTATGAAGCTGGTGTCCAGCTCATGGTTCATTTGTGCATTAAAGATTACCCAGCTGTCCTGGGGATTAGCCTGTGTGCTTATGTGATTAGGATATATGGCACCACGGCTAGACCAGGCGCCTCTGACCCACAGAATACAGAATGAGATGGGATGGAAGAAGCAGGATGGACAGATGATGCTGCAGTGGCCAGAAGCACCACGCGCCCGCTAAAAATCCAGACCTGTTGTTGTCCATGAGTCTTGTTGAGTCCACGAGAGGACAAATAAGCCTGCTGCTGCCTTTAATGTAAGTATGAAAGGTAGAATGATGGTTTGTCATAAACAAATATAACCAGGAAAGATTCATTTTTGAAAACTGAATATAATTGTCAGCAATATTTATTCCTGAAGCCAGACTTATACTTGTGTCATGATGTATAGCATCAGAAACATACACACAGTTATGGTTTTTTTTTTATATGTAACAAAAGAACAATTATGGACCTGTAAAACAAAACTTCATGAAAAGATAAGAAATTACTCACTGTCTTATACTGGGAAGCAGTATAACATCCCTTTAAATTAAGGGAAACACTGATACTAACATAAGAAGAGACCATACTTTTCCTCCTGTATCCTCATACTTAAATGGCTTCACACTGGCTTGAGAGCACAGGATCACTGACATGTGGTATAACAAACAATGTGACAACATAGTGTGTGTCCAGCCCAGAGGTCTGCACAGCTGCACATTGCCCAGTTGACCGTACCAGACACTATGGCACAGGTTCAATAGTAATGCTGAGCTCATGGGTCACAACCAGTACTGCCTGCTAACCGGAGGTTGTGAAACCATTGCTATTGCATATTAATTAAGACAGTGTTACACAAATAGGCTAACATACAGAAAGGCAACTCATTCATTCACTTACCACTTCTACCACTACAACACCAAGGACAAATTTAGCGTGAGAGTTTGAGCTCAGTATCGTAATCCTGTTTATAAATGCAAGATATGCTTTAGCTGAATTCCCACCCTGGTTGTTTCTGTGCTGAGAATTTGCCAACTGAATTGAATCCCAAAGGATAGTGGGGTTTCGTTTAACAGAGAGGTACTTGAGGATCTGTCACCACAGTCTCAACAAGTGTGGCTGGCTGCTTCAATGGAAGCCTCTCATAAGGACAGAAGAAAGGAAAGACCACATTGTCGGTGGGGGTGGGTTTCCATTTTGTGTGAATTTGGTCATTTGTTGGCCGACGTCAGCTGGTGGTGGTAGTGTGTGTGTGTGTGTGTGTATGTGCCTGTGGTAGGATTGGGCTAAATTGTTAATCCACTGATTTAGCTGAAGTTAACACGCTGGCCAGAGTCCAACAAAGACTTAAGTCACAATTGGAGTGGAGCAGATATATTGAGAGGAGATGGTGGGAAAGTTCAAATGCTGCCTGTTTTTGACAAAAAGGGGAATTTGAAGAGGAAATTAAAGCAACAGTCTGAGGTAGGTTTGCTGAAGGGTCCTTAATTACTGTCTACACTACACTTTGTGATTTGTTTTTGCTAATATTTTGAGATTGTAAAACTAAAAAAAAAAAAACAGAGGCACTTTTTCGTATGCAAACAAAGCAAATCCCATTGGCAACATATTAGAATTTTTAAAGCTGTTGAAAATACAAATTGCAAATGCCACAATCATGCCCAAAACTCTTAGATAAATGCACACTAACAGAACAGTATTTCCTTGGCAATGTAAACATGAGAAACATTGTCACTGCATGAAAACAGTGACGAATAATTTTATTTGAAAGACAATGGTACAAGGAATGCATTGCGAAATCTGCTGACCTGTTAACAGATTCGCAGACTCTTGGAACATGTTAAAACAGGACAGTGAAAGGACAACCATCCAGGCTAAAGAAACATTCCTTGTGTCAGTGAAACTTGTGTTTTTCATGTCTGTGTTTTCAAATACGTTAGCAGACTTGTTGACAGAGACAAGCAAGATTGCTATGGAAAACAAAACAGCACTCATCAATGCTAGACAGCTATTTATAGAGCTGCTGTACCCTCGCAGGAATGATCCTCCACCTTGACCTACTGAATTATGAAGAAGATGTCGACAGGTCTGTCTGCTTCTCTCTGTGTTTCCTTACATTCGTTTTACTCAACACGACACCACAGCTGTCAGTGTTGCCTCCATTCCTTTCTGCAGTAAACCAGGGTAGATGAGTGCACCTTGCAGTCTCAAATCACAGTGACCGCAGGTTATTATTATCTTGCGCCTCAAAATACCAGTCAAAAGACAGAATCCTATGCCAGCAAAGGCAAATTCACATTTTTAGGTGTCCACCAGACATTTTGCTGCAGCTGAAGTCAGTGCACTGGTCAGCCTCTGTCAAATGATTTATCTGTTTTTATTTGGATAAGAACGTGATTTTGTGAGACCACACTAGGGCTGCAACTCATCATTGTCACCTCATCTCTCTCTGTCTCTTTGTTTTATTACATTTATTTATTCAAGGTTGGTTGACTGAGAAGCCACATCTCTTTTTCAGGGATGCCCTGTTCACATTCACACCTTGAAGCTTCCCAGTACAACCACAGGCTGACCTGTGGCCACTGAGGAGCTCCACTGGAGCAGTTGTGGTTAAGGGCCTTGTTCAATGGCACCACAGTGGTGTTAAAGGTGGGGAAAACATTGCTTTGTTACCTGTCCCAACCCGATTGAATCCTGCCAAGCCAGAGATTGAACTGGTGACCCTCCAGTCATAAGATGGCTTTTCTTCCTTTAGCCCACCACTGTGAATAAAACCCAACAGAATCTTTCAGATCATAATGTAACAAAAGTGTCCAAAAAGTTCTCAATTCAAGGATATTCCATTTGCAAAGATAAATATCAGAGCACCAAATACTAACAATTAATAACTTAATCCACAAATTCTTTCAGCACTTGACTACACCACTGACCAGGACGTGGATGAAGGGGGGCTGCATTTCATCACTTTATTTTTGCATTTTGAATATCACACTGGTTATTGACCTCACGAGGTGCATTACTGCTGTTTTGTTTACCATGTATCAATCTCACTGACATTACAACTGAGATTCTGAGGAGTGAAACATATTCATTTAAATGAATAATTTCCTGTCTGGAGTCTGACAATTAAAAAAACAGTATTGAACATTGTGCTGATGCTGCAAGCCATGACTGCACCACCTGTTGGTCCAGCCAAAAAATACAATTACTTATAAAACAGGTGTGTTTTCTGTAAAATGACCTATGCCATTTGAGTTGAATGTTCACATCAGCCACTAATGCATGAATATTAGTCATGTGTTGACTCCTGTAAGAGTGCACAGCTGCTCACTGAGGTCCTGCTGAGCTTTTCCTTCCTGAGCAGTCAGTTGTTCCAGGTTTGCCATTCTAAGAAACTGTAAATTTATCACTCTACATTCCTGCAAAACCTTTAAAATAAAGCTCAACAAAAAAGAAAATAGTTTTTTAAGTGAAAAACCATGTTGCATCACTATTTTTGAAAAGCCATTGTTTATATTAAACACGTTTTAAGGTGGAGTATTCGGTTCCAGTTGACTTACCAGAACATTTGGATAGCTAATACGCATGTGGAGCTTAGTGGTGTTTAAAAACTGGATTGCTTCCTTTTAATATGTAACCAGCCCTGAGCTATGACCACAGGGAATAGTGACATCATTGTGTGGCAGGTGAAGAGTGTGTCTGGCGAAGACCGAAACCGTGGACCATATCAAGAAAACACTGTAACCTTCCAGTGAAGCACTATGGAGGTGTTCAGTTTCATCCAAGTTGACAATGCCCTTGCCAAAAAGGCAAATTCATGTGAAGCGGATCTGCCACCTTTCTGGCTTTTCCCTCTGAGCTCCAAACCACACACTCAATTGCACATATCAGTTAGTTATAAGTGTAGCCGAATGTGCCAGTTTCCACAGAGCAGACCGAAGAGCATAGCCGTTGCTGGGCAGAAGGGAAAGGTGTGGCAATCAGATGTTGCCTTGTTAACTGGCAATATCCTGCATACGATACCATAATAGAATAAAGTGTAGCAGGTGTTAGGTGTCTAGACTAGCAGACAGAAGTACACTTGCTGAGTAATTGAAAGTGCAGGTGCATATTGGGCTATTGCCAGCATGTGGGGCTGGTGTAATGTTTTTAGCTCACTTTTAGGGCTCGAGCTATTACATAAAATGCCTCCCAGCCCTCATGAAAAGCATAGTGTATAAGGAAGGCCAGACTTGCTTGTAAAACATCTATCTGCTATTATGGATTTTTGTTTCTTTTACTTTGACAGCTATTAATGTAATTTCATAGGTTTGGGTTATTGAAGTGATATAAAATCACTTGGCAAAAAGTATGGAATAAACCCTCCTGACTTCGTCCACTTAATCATAAAAACCTGGTGGGTTTGGCTTCCTCTGTTGACAGAGCAGTCTGAGCCAAGTCATACAATCAAGTGTTCTTGAAAAAAGTCACCCACAGTGGACAACACCCGATATTCAGTGATATTGGGACAATGGTTTGCTGGTGCACTCTCATATTAAAGGTTTTACTGTACAATGGGCAGGGTAGGGCTAATTTCTTCTTATTAATTAACGCTGACTACTAAAAACGCAACATTTTACAATGACAAATATATATTTACTTTGATTTTGTGGTGCTATTTCTAACTGACTGACACATTTCCAGCTTTTTATACTGTATACCTAAAACAACATTTCCAAAAGCTAATAATAAGATTTGTATGCTCAGTGTAAGAGGTATTTATGTATGACTGCATCAAAATCAAAACAAGCTATTGCAAAAAGGGAAAAACACTGAATTTTCTTGCATTGCAGTAGATCAATAGGTGAGCAATATTGGATCTGTGTTAAATTTACTGTTGCTGTAACTGTGATGCCTGTTTTATTCACTGACTTGTGTGGCTGCCCCTGGCTCAAGGCCCTCACTGGCTCTCACTCTCCAGGACTAAGAGGATAATGTGTTAGCTGATATCTTAGCTCAGTGTGGTGCTGAAATGGGAAAGGGGGAGTTTGGAGGAGGTAATGATGGACCACTTTTGTTTCTCCTGAGAATGAGGAATTCAGGGTCTGGTTTATACACAGGAGCAAATGCATTGGTTTCCTGCATACTGACATTTTTCGTGCCATATCTCTTCAAGTTCGCTATTCAGATGCAACAGACAATTTCTGATGTTTTTTTTCTTATTTTTTAATACCATGATAACAATTGTAAAAATATGCTGTTGGAAATCAGATGAATTGTTTGTTTTATTTACACTGTAACATAAAAATATGACAAAGAGGCTATATTGGCTGCTTTTACGGCTGAGGTGAGAACATGAAACCTAACTTTAGCACTGCCTGGAGGGTGAAATAAGTGTGGACATGGTGCTAGGAGAGGGTCCTCTTTCTCTTCTCACAGTGAGCCTCTCCAGTCATGGATCACAGAGCTGGAGAAGCAGCTAATAGCTCTCTCTAACTGGGCCTGTGCTAAATACTCCCTCCGCTAAAATTATTCCTCTGGGAATCAATGGGCCCATTCTTTTGTGAGCTGTAGTTTGCTTGATGGTTCCAACCTCAATGTGAAACATTAGACAGCAATGGGGAAAACATAAAACATAATACTTGTGTGACCAGCTTGTCATTGGCTCTTCAGTGGCTGTGTTAACAATTTTGTCCAAGACAGTAGATTCAGTGAGGGAGAAGCCGGTGAGGGTAGCAGGCTCTCTGTAGATCAAATCACAGCTCTGATGTGCAGTAAAGGAGGAATTCTTGATCAGTATCACTGTAAATATTTTGGGTGCCTGTTTCACAGAAATGCTTTCCAAATATGCAGCATTTAATTCCAGTGTTTTAGCCATACAGTATATTGGCATGGCTGTAAGGATGGCCGGTTGGTCCACCACTAGTCCTATAGTTTAGACTGAAAGATTTCAACAACAATTGGATGAACTAAGGTCAAATGGGGCGGCTGTGGCTCAGGAGGTAGAGTGGGTCGTTTCCTAACCGAAGGATTAGCGGTTCGATTCCCGGCTTGTCCAGTCAACATGTCGAGGTGTCCTTGAGCAAGACACTGAACCCCCAGTTGCTCCCGGTGATGTCACCGGTGTGTGAATGCGTGAGTGCTTGGGAGTGCGAATGGGTGAATGGCTGAATAATGTGAAAGTGCTTTGAGCGTGCTGTAAAAGCATAGAAAGGTGCTATACAAGTATAGGACCATTCATTTTCTACCGCTTAGTCCCTGAACGGGGTCACGGGAGGTGGGGGAAGGCTGGAGCCAATCCCAGCCGGCAATCAGGGTACACCCTGGACAGGTCGCCAATCCATTGCAGGGCTAACACATAGACAAACAACCACCCACACCCACACACCCACACACACAGGCAATTTAGAGACAACAATCAACCTAAGCTGCATGTCTTTGGACTGTGGGAGGAAGCCGGAATACCCGGAGAAAACCCACGCAAGCACGGGGAGAACATGCAAACTCCACACAGAAAGGTCCTGGGTGGGGCCCGAAACCAGAACCTTCTCGCTGTGAGGGAACAGTGCTAACCACTGCACCACCGTGCTGGCCAGTATAAGACCATTCAAGACCAAATGTGGTACATACATTCATCGCCCTTAAAGACTGAATCCTGACTTTTGTGATCCCCTGACCTCTATTCTAGCACCACAACGACATCAAAGTTTTAATTATTACAATGAAATCTCAACATTTATTAGATGAATTTTCAGAGCTTTTTCAACACACATGCATACTGTAGCTCCCTACGTATGAATCCAAATGAGTTGGTGAGATCCAGAGTTTTCCCTATGACTGCTGGGTCAGGCTGTTATTGGGCTTAAATTGTGTAGTAATCATGTAGTCTGAACTAGACATTAGGTTAATACTATAATAATTAAAAGATGTTAACATGCTAACACACTAAACTAAGATAGTGTCAGGTTTGCACAGCTGCACCTACTTTCTCACTCCCCTCAGTCTGTTTTCTCTCCCTTACCCTGATTATGCTATCCTTTACACCTGCTTGTCACCAGCTGCACCTGATTAGTTTCTCCCTATTTAGTCCCTGCTCTTCATTCACTCCCTTGCCAGTTCTTTCTAGCTTTTCTCAGGCCCGTTTGTTCCCTGTCGTTTTTTGGATTCTGTATTTAGTGTTTTGTGTCTCTTCTCTTTTTTTGCATCAGCCGCTCCTTCGGACCATTGCCCTCC
>NW_018128366.1:83820-85724 GCF_001952655.1 Monopterus albus
GCTGTTTCCTGTTCCTGGGATAACTGTATTCACTTCCTGTTTATTGTGCCTGCATCGCGTTGTCCTTGTTACCAGATTGTTTACGAAGCTCACTAATTTCTAGGTTTATCCGAACATCAGCTAAATCTTTGAGTCACAACATACGCCTGCATTACGTAAGCACGTGTTACAGAATATCTTGCAAAGTACCAAATTTAACTTGCTACTTTAGGCCATTGCTTTTAGCTAGCTAAAAGCAATGGCTTTTCCCCTTTCCCTCCTTCTTTCTCTTGCTCTGAGTGTCACATGTTCAGTTATTCCTCTGCCTCGTTTAGCTATAATGGTACTTGTAATAAATGTCACCGAATTGGAAGTGCGGCTCCGCACCATGGAAAACAACCCAGATAGCCAGGCCCATGTAGCTGGTGCTAGGCCTCCTAGATGTAGCTTAGCCTAAGCTAGCTTCCTCCCAGCATTTCCCAAGCAGCCGGGAGATCAGCTAGGTGGCTGGGTGACAGTTCGCAAGATTCGTAACTCGAAACAAATGCCCAAGGTGCATCACCTGCCTGTTCACGGTTCAAATCGATTTCCCCCACTCAGCGACACACCCGCTGAGAAAACAACTCTGGTAATTGAGACTCCATAGTCAGAAACATGAAGCTAGAGATACCAGCGGCCATAGTCTAATGTATTCCTGGGACCAGAGCAGGCGCCATTGAATCCTATTTTAACTTTTTAACTAAGGATAAACGTAAGTACAGTAAGGTTCACATTGGCGCTAATGACTCCCGACGTCGCCAGTTAGAGGTCACTAAAATTAATGTTGAGTAGGTGTGTAACTTCGCCAAAACAATGTCAGACTCCGTAGTTTTCTCCGGGCCCCTGACCAATGATTACATCCTTAGAGGCATGTCCTCATTCAACCGCTGGCTGTCTAGGTGGTGCCCAGAAAACAATGTGGGCTTCATAGACAAATGGAAAACATTTAGGGGAAAACCTGGTCTGATTAGCAGAGACAGCATCCATCTCACTTTGGATGGTGCTGCTTTCATATCCAGAAATGTCTTCTCTCCTTGTCTCTCTCTCTATGCTCCTATATGCTTGCATTACATGTCATTAACTTTGTGTCTCCTCTCTCCCGTAGTGTGTTCTCTCTCTCTCCCTGTACCTTTCTCCAGGTAGCCCTGGCTCTGGGGCTGTATGTTTCTGATGAGCAGTCATCGGCCACTTCAACCTGCCCAGTGTTTGTTTGTTGTATCTTGTTGCTTTTCTTTTCTCTCTCTCCTCTATCCACTCACCCCAACTGGTCGAAGCAGAAGGCCCAAAGTGGATTTGTTGGGTTTTTCCCCCTATAATAATAATAATAAAAATAATAATAATAAGGTCCAGACCTTACTTTGTAAAATATCCTAAGAGAACATTTGTTGTGATTTGGTGCTATGCAAATAAAATGGAATTAAACATTTGTATGTTAGCATCATAACTGCGAATATTTTAGCATTTAGCTCAAAATATGACATCTGAATTTGTCAGGTTTGCTCGGCCGCTCTGGCCTCCCTCACCTTTCCTACTGTCTCTTGCCCATTTACACTACACTAATCACGTTCACCTGTTCCTCACTCCCTTATCACCAGCTGCACTTGATTAGGTTGCTCACTATATTACCCGGTTTCACTCCTCAGTCACTTGCCAGTTTGTTCTAGTCTCTAGGCCATTTTGTTCTCCGTGCTCTTTCGTTGTTTTGTATGTATTTATCCCCTAGCCAGCTACTGTTTTGTGTTCCCCCCATGTCGGACCGTTTCGGACCGTGGCTCCACTCTCCCCTCCCAGAGGGTCAATGCTCAGTCGCCTATCTGTTCCACTATTGCCTTCATCTCTCTGTCTCTACCTTCAGTAGCCACCATCACCACCGACCAGCCCAGGAG
>NW_018128366.1:85746-86635 GCF_001952655.1 Monopterus albus
TCCTCGCCTCCTGCTGTTGGTCAAACACCCGGCTACTACTCATCGACAGGACTACGCACTATTTCCCTCTGTGTATTTTTACTCTCATCATCACTGTACATAATAAATCACTGCTTGTACCGAAGTCGGCTACCTGGGTTCGCCTCTTTCTCGTTTGCTCACTGACAGGTGCGAACGGCACATAACAGAACGAACCTGGCCAACATGGATCCTGCCGGCTCCGGTGCAAGCGGTTGGTCATCTCAGTCAATTCAGGATGCATGCATGGACCAGATGGCTCAGGCACTGCAGCAACAGCAGAAGAACATCGCAGCACTAACTCAGCAGGTAGCACAACTCTCTGCCATTCTATCACCTCCACACGGTTCCTCTGATACATTTTCCCAGGTTCCACGCTCCGCCACCTGTGCTGCCAGTCCCTGCAGAGACCCACACATACCTAAGCCCGACACTTTCGACGGAAACGTCGAGAGTTGTCGGGGTTTTTTGCTGCAGTGCCGCCGGGAGGACCGCCCATTGCGCGCGACCTTCTGGCACGGCCTTAACAACAACATTAAGGCGGAACTAAGTACCCAAGATGAGCCCCCTGACCTCCGCTCCCTAGTTGACTTGGCTATCATGATCGACAAACGGCAGGGGGCCTTCTGTGACAGACAGGGCCGCAGCCGACCACACTGACCCGTTCTGCATCTGCACAACCTTCTGAGGCCCGGGACCCGTCCCTAATGGGGGGGACCGACACATCCTTCCAGAGACCTACGGATGAACCTATGGAATTAGGGCACGCCCGTCTGACCCCTGAAGAATGGGCCCGCCGTGTTCGCACTGGGCCTTGCCTCTACTGTTGGGTCCCAGACCATCTCATCGCAGCCTGTCCAGTGCCGCCATA
>NW_018128366.1:86766-87896 GCF_001952655.1 Monopterus albus
CCAACACAACCCCTCCGTGGACTGGACCACCGGAACCATCACGCAGTGGAGCCCCACCTGTGCACAGACCTGTCTTCTGGCTGGACAACCCACCTCATCCATGCCTTCTACACCTCCAGAGCCGCCTGACCTATCATCGGTCCCCTTGGACTACCATGATCTCAAGCAGGTGTTCAGTAAACACCTGGCCACGGACACTTTACCTCCCCATAGACCATACGACTGTGCTATTGACCTGTACCCGGGAGCCACCTTGCCCAACAGTCGCCTCTTCCACATCTCCAAACCCGAACGACAGGCTCTGGAGGAGTACATTGAAACCGCCCGACGTGCAGGTATGATCCGTCCTTCTTCCTCACCCCTGGGTGCAGGGTTCTTTTTTGTGGGGAAGAAAGATGGTGGCCTCTGTCCATGTATTTATTACCGTGGTCTCAATGCTATTACTGTCAAAAACAAATACCCGTTACCTCTCCTCTCCTCTGCTTTTGAGTCTCTTCAGGGCGCGACAGTCTTCACGAAGTTGGACCTCAGGAGTGCCTACCATCTCGTCCGCATCCGTGAGGGGGATGAGTGGAAGACCGCCTTCAAGACCCCCCTTGGTCATTTTGAGTACCTGGTGATGCCTTTTGGCCTCACCAATGCTCCGGCGGGTTTCCAGGGGTTGATCAACAACATCCTCCGTGATTATCTTGGCCGTTTTGTTTTTGTTTACCTTGATGACATTCTCATTTATTCCTCTTCCCTCACAGAGCACATCCAGCACGTCCGTCACGTCCTTCTTCGACTCCTGGAAAACCGCCTTTATGTAAAAGCTGAGAAGTGCGTCTTCCACTCTTCCTCCGTGGAATTCCTGGGGTTCATCATCGAAAGGGGAAGACTCCGCGCCGACCCATCTAAAATCACTGCTGTAACCAATTGGCCTACTCCCACCTGTCTGAAGGACCTGCAACACTTCCTGGGCTTTGCAAACTTCTATCGGCGTTTCATTAAAAACTACAGCTCCATAGCAGCCCCTCTCACCCAGCTCACTTCCACCAAGGTGAAGTTTGCATGGTCCAGGACAGCGGAGCAGGCCTTCCAAGATCTCAAAAACCGGTTCACCTCAGCCCCCGTACTCCTCCAGCCTGATC
>NW_018128366.1:88811-115174 GCF_001952655.1 Monopterus albus
TGCTCAGGCCAACCCCTTACAGCAGTCACCCGCTGGTCTCCTTCGGCCGCTGACTACGCCCAGCTGGCCCTGGTCCCACATAGCCCTCGACTTTGTCACCGGTCTTCCTCCCTCCCAAGGCAACGCAGTAATTCTCACCATAGTTGACCGTTTCTCCAAGGCTGCTTATTTTCTTGCCCTTCCTCAGTTGCCCACTGCTCTTGAAACAGCCCAGCTCCTGGTTCAACACATTTTTTGCATCCACGGCACTCCCCTCACCATTGTTTCCAACCACGGTCCACAGTTCACCTCACACGTCTGGTCAGCCTTCTGCACAGCCATTGGTGCTTGCCCCTGTCTTTCCTCAGGTTATCACCCCCAAACAAATGGTCAAGCTGAACGGTTGAACCAGGAGCTGGAAAACGCACTTTGCTGTGTCTCCAATTCCGCACCTGAAGACTGGAGTCTGCTGTACCCAAGGTCAGAAAGAGGGCTAAGACTGGATGTGCTTATAGCTTTGGCTTGTACCAGTAGCAATCAATCTGACATTAAAAACATTATTTCAGCTTTGGATCTGATGAGAAGGTCTAGACTAGTAACTTAAACCATTTTTAAACCAACAAGATGTAACCCTTTGTCAAAAATATTGGCAAAATATAATCTTTTTTTTTTTTTCCCAGTGACACTGCATGTCCCTAAAAGTACAAAACCATTTTGGACTGAAAGTGTTTTGTGTGTTTTTGTCCCATTTACTTAACAAAATAGCAAAAACTTAATGAGATATAGAAACATCAACCTCCAGATTCCTGATTTAATGAAAAAAAAAAAGTTCTTGAACTGGGTTCTCAGGTAGGAACGTGTGTAACTGTGCAATGTAAAACAATGTGGTGCTGATAAAGACCAAGCTGGTAAATATTATTCCTGTGTGGGGGCGACTGTGGTTCAGTGGGTAGAGCGGTCGCCTCCCAACCAGATGGTTGGAGGTTTGAATCACGGTGCCTGCAGTCCATGCGTCGAAGTGTCCTTGGGCAAGACACTGAGTTGATAGTTCGAGCCTTCGGTTGAGTTGGCGCCGCAGATGGCTGCCTCGCTTCTGTACTGGACACAAATTCCTTGTGTGTAACATACTTGGCCAAATAAAGGTGATTATCCTTATCCTTACTTACCAACAAGTGTAATAGTACAGTTTGTGTCAGGTTTGCTCGGCCGCTCTGGCCTCCCTCACCTTTCCTACTGTCTCTTGCCCATTAACACTAATCACGTTCACCTGTTCCTCACTCCCTTATCACCAGCTGCACTTGATTAGGTCACTCACTATATTACCCGGTTTCACTCCTCAGTCACTTGCCAGTTCGTTCTAGTCTCTAGGCTATTTTGTTCTCCGTGCTTTTTTGTTGTTTTGTATGTATTTATCCCCTAGCCAGCTACTGTTTTGTGTTCCCCCCCATGGACTGTTCCTCCGGACCATGGCTCCACTCTCTCCTCCCAGGCAGGTCAATGCTCAGTCGCCTATCTGTTCCACTATTGCCTTCATCTCTCTGTCTCTACTTTCAGTAGCCACCATCACCACCGACCAGCCCAGGACTGACCCAGCCCTCCATCTCCTCGCCTCCTGCTGTTGGTCAAACACCCGGTTACTACTCATCGACAGGACTACTCACTATTTCCCTCTGTGTATTTTTACTCTCATCACTGTACATAATAAATCACTGCTTGCACCGAAGTCGCCTACCTGGGTCCGCCTCTTTCTCGTTCGCTCACTGACAGGTGCAAACGGCACATAACAGAATTCTCACAGTCTCACAGAGTTACCACAGTAGCACTGTAGACTCAGGGCTGTGGTTGAAATCAATTGATTTATTTTCTTACAAATTGTACTGTTCTTAGTATGAAACACACCCATTTGGTTTAGGTTTTATAACAAAATCAGTTTTGTTTTTTGCAGTGCGGTCAGCACCTTGAGACCAGTAGATCAAACAGGAACCACAGTCTGTCTGCATATCCTTTTTTGATTGAGCGCCACAAAAATGTCTAACATTTAAAATGGAGCAAAGCATTTAGTGGAAAAACAAACATCTCTATTTCAGCTCTTCATAATGCTCATCGTGTTTTCTTCTGAATTTTTTAATCTTTTAGTAACTGTTCTTTCAGTCAACCACAGGTATCACTACCCTTCACCCAGAGAGTTTAAACTAGTCCCTGACCACAACATCTCCGCTGTCTTGCCACAATAACCTGATATTGGATACTTGCTCACCCATAACTTACAACTGCCAGGATTTCTTTGGTCTTTCCTGCCCAAATCAATTATCACAGATCTGCTCAGACTTTCCCAGCTGATGACAGGAGCCCTCTTTGCACTTACAGCCTACAAGAACATCAGATCAAATTCTATGAAACTCTCACCAGCGACTACAGTATGTTAAAGACTCATAACACTCATTGCTTATTGACTAATGGTGTAACTGCAAGCTCAGGCATTTGTATTATCTCAGGAGAATGCAAAACCTGTGCAGAGTGGCACAGTACAAAGTAAGAAGATTTAAACTCAAGTGTTCACGGTAGACTAGCAGAGTACTCAAATCAGCTTAATGTGGCTAAGCCTAAATATTTATAAAAATCAGTTGGGCTGCTCCCGTGGCACTACCATCCTGCCTAGTGTCATTGTGAATATACAGTAAGGTGGGAAATTGTGACTTTTGTCAAATATAAAGATACCTTTAGAATTTCCTCTGTTCAGATTCCATCAAAAACCATTGCAGTGAATGGATCACTCACCTTTCCACAATTACTGGCAATGGAAACCCATTAAAAGTGGTTATTTTATTTTAATATTATCTGTGTGTAAATGTAGTCTGAATCTGCCTCACATTCACAATGGTGCCTGTCCCAGGTCTCTGTTCAGCTTGTCTATTTGGTTACTATTACTGAGTCTTTGTTATACTTCATTGGAAGCTGATATGAGCTGTAAGAGGAGCCTGTAGGAGCCTGTTGCTACAAGAGTCTCTGCAAAGGTCAAACATGTTTTTTCCCCTTTTTTTTAAAGGATTCCTTTGGGATGCAGAGAGAATAATTTTAAGGAGCAACAGCACCCCTGCCAGTTGGTCAGTTACAGACAAACATGTCTTTATGGACTTGCCAGATTGGAAAGTGTAAACATTTCAAAACAATGGCTGAAATGGAGGAAAAGAAATAAATTATGGAGAACTGGATGCTAACCAGTAACCAGCATGAATCAGTGCTCATGTTAGTAAACTAGGCCAACAAGTTTCCATTTTCCAAATTAAGGCTCTAGTTAGCCTAACCAAGTTTCCACCCTCAAGTGAAATACAAACTTAACAGCACCCCATATGTTGAATGTTGTATGGAGGCAGCATATATCACTAAAATAGACACCAACCTGTGGAAAGGTGGAGAAAAATGGAAACATCACCTCAAAATGTTCTTAAGCTTCCACTTTCTGAGGAGAGGCTAGTGAGCATAGCTTGCTAATTTCCCTTTTTCAGTGGAATACAAAAGTAACAGTGCAACCAGTTCTCCCAAATGTTGTAAATGTTGCTGCCAGCTTGTTCTTATGGTCTATGATGTGCTCCATTTAGTGGTTAGGACACCACACATGTTGACAGCATGTCTCCTAGCAAAGCTGGCCCTCAAAGTCAGTCAACCACTGCCATGGGAAATGCTGACTCACAGATCTGAGCCTGAGAAGCTGTTTTCACAAATATGCTCAAAATCATATTTTTTTTTATATATAAATTTTTTTTCTATATTTTGGATTTTATTAACATTATTGAGTGTTGATAGGAGGAAAAAAGAACCAAATATACGGTATATTTTACATTTACAACAGGGGATTCCTCACATCAGACCTGAACCGTGTCAAATGTGTGTCTGCATGTGTGCTGCCCAAGTCAAGAGTACACACTGACTCCAAAAGTTGGCCTCATACCTCAAGCAACATCATCAAATGGAGACCTTATCTCAGCGGTGTACTGTAGGATGGCAAAGGGCCAACATACCTTTTCCGTCTTTTTCCTAAGGGATTAGATATGTGCATGTTGCATGGGATATAACTTATTTGTCAGTCAAGCCAGGCCTGAGACGGACAAGAAGAACATGTGGAATGTTAAGTGCAGTGTATCAGAAAACATCAAAGTATGCACCGAGCCCCTGGGGAGCCTGTAAAATTAATGATCCAAATTTACTTCTGCACAAAACAAAGAGAGGAGAGAATAGGCTACTGTTGGAGAAAAGGGTCACAGTTCAAGTTCATGTACATTTTACAGACTGTTGAACCATAATGTTTCACCTATTTAGGAGTGGTGAGACTTTACATCCTGGATGTGGCGTCAGCTTGGGAAGAAATTGACACTCTTTTGATTTCATGTTGACTTACCAAGGTAATAATTAAAGAACATGTTGCATATCCAGTTATTAGAACCATACTTTAAACTGTTTTTCTAACCCTTTTGGGGGATAAAAATGTTAATGATACAATGCTGACATTACAGAGGTGAAATTAGAAGACACTTTTTAAACAAGTGGATGCTGCTACAAGGATTTCATGTGCTTAAACTGTACTAATAATTAGAAAGTCTTCTGATTTGGTCAAAATGTCTGATTTTAAAACTGTTACCTCATGCCTTGTTTTAGCATGGAACTATGAATCTTGATGAGGGAGCCAAGTCTCCTGGGAATAGATGCAGACTCTCATAGCTGGGAAACTTGTGAGATTTAAAAAAATATATAATTCATGCAAACCCCCCCAGAAACCTGAAGAAATGCATAAAAATAAACATCATTGCTGTTATCTATTTAATGCAATTTTGGCACTGTCAAAGTGCAACTATCTCATATTATTGATAAGGAACTGAGTTAAAATTGCTGCAAATACACACTGGAAGAAACCAGCAGGTATCCTTGGCTGTAAATATGCTGAACAACAACAGCAGTAAATGTTGTTTAAATGTAGTGAAGAAACTGGAAACTGTCCAAACTGAACCCCGTGGCCAGATGCTTTTGTGGTGCCAGAGCACTGACACAGCCATGGTGACAATCTCTGCCCACCAAGCAAGAGGGAAAAGCCAGAAAGCTGCTTTGTGGGAGAGCTACAGTGCCACTGGCGCCTGAATGAGTGTGATATAAATCCGGGCTGCCTTAAAAATAATTAGTGCATGGATTAAGGCTAGCAGAGCAGTCTCCCCGGCCTGGCACTGGAGAGGAGACAGGTGCCACCATGTGGCCTGAGTCACTGGAGCTGAACCTTTGGAATACAGAGCAGGCCCAGACTGGAGGAAAGGATGCCAACCTCAATTAGACAAAAGAAATAACTCCCTCAGTCAGCTCTTGTTCCTTTCTTGTGCTCCTGCAGCACACATCTTGCCACTGTGGGAGGCTGCTGGGTACGGGGTTTGTATGGGTCTTGGTAGAGAAGGTGGCCGAAGAATTAGGCTGGAAGGGTGGGGCGTTTGTCCACTCCTATGACTTGACCATTGAACCTGCCCCCTAGTATGATGAAAGCTATGTTTTTATTTGCCCAGTATTTACAGACAGCAGTGGTTGAGTCCAATGCAAATAGATGATGAAGAGATTGGAGGAATTGAAGACTTTCCAGCTATCAAAGTAAAATCCTGTGTTTGAATTCAGATGGAGATTTGTAACATAGGTGAAAAGTAAACTCAAAGAACACCCCAGTGAGTCAGAACGCTATATTTTCTAATACCCCAAAGGCCTTGCTTCAGGTGCTTCCATTTGGGACTTTGTAAGGTGTTGGGACAGGTGCTGTATGATAACTTTTTATTTAGATATGGTTGGAAAACATGTCCTATGTAATAGTTAACAAGCACACTTAAGTTTTAATTCTCTTTATGCTTAAATGCCCTAATATATGTATTTGATTTCACTTATCTCAAATTAATGTAAAATTGTGATGAGTAATACGAATTTTTTAAATAAAGAAAATTGGCTAAGCATCCTTTAAATGCATGTCTAAAACCAGAATATGTCCAGTACACCAGCTGCATAACACTGTTCACATGAAACTTGGATTTATATCCATTAATTCAAATCTTCCTACAATTGGGATCTTTGGTTCTGACTTCTCAGTAACAAAGCTTGCCATGTTATTCTCATGGACATTCCTTCCTTTCTCTCACAGCTTTGGAATATGCAGAAAGGCTGTCAGCAATTGTCCAGAGAAATGACATGGACCATCTTTTTCCATTTTCAAGAAGAGTGAGGGGCTGTGGTCGTCTGGAGGACAGAAGGAAAAACTCAAGAAATTCTTACTGGCCTGGACTTGTGGTGTTCGGTGATGGAGAAGCTGACTGTTGAAACATTCCCTTGTCATATTTTTTCTATTGTCTCTTGTACTTGGGTCAGGGATTCTCTTTCTGTCCCATGTTTGCTGTGATACTACTGCTGCCCAAGGTACTGTGGTTAGGAGGAGGCCAGGTTCAGGCCCTGCTTTTGGCAAACATCCACCCTGCTGCAGAATCTTTGTGGATGACACCTAATCCTCTGCTGCTGACCTTTGCACATGGACCTTTATGTGAACAGAAGCAAGAACTACCAAAACAGAGGAGACTGAGTTTCAACCTCATAATGCATAATCCAAGTTAATACTTTTACATGTAAAAAATTTAGTACATTTTCTGAGAATACGTCTGTACTGACATTAAAAAAACTGGACTGGTTGGAGTATTGTAACCTTGTAGTAATGTTACTTTGATATGAGTGAAGAGCCTTAGTTCACCACTACGCTAAACTTTGCACATACAACAAATTTATGGTAGTTTGTTGCAATGATTGTATTGAAAATTGCCCAGTCTAGTCTGTCTCACTCTTGTGAACAGTAGAAAGTTTAATCACTCAGATAACTTGTATGTGTAACAAGACCCAGGATGGCTTTATTTAGCCTGTGGAGGTGACATCAGTCACAGAGATGTGAAAGGTATTTCAGTCCTTCACGCCAACAGCCTCATGGACCTTTACCTCAATCCAGGCCTGCAAAGCAGGTAATCTGACATGTTGTAGAGATGAACAGGAACAATTGAACTGATGATGTTTGCTTCATGCTCTTTACCTCACGCACAGATATTTAGTCAATAACTCCAGACTGATGACCACAAGGTCAGTTACAATAATAACAGAAAATCCCTGTTATGCTCGCTTGCTAAGTGTCAAGTAAAATTATGCCTGCCTTGGTTTATGCCAAGAAACAGTTTGGCAATAACATAATAGCAGCACTTGGCATATCACTGTTACGTGCATGTGCCAAACACACTCTTCTCTCATTAGTTGTTAAGGGATCATAGAACATTTTGTTTATTGAACTGGTGAGTTGGGATTTATTATTTCCTTTAATGGAGGAAATGGGGACACTTATTAAACACCTCATACTCAGAACATTTGTACAACAACAAAAAGAAGCCGGAAAAAAGCAATAAAGAGAGGAACTGAGAGAAGAATGGGGAAAGTAAATGTACCACTTGTTTAGGAAGTTTAACCCGGTTACAACACCCAACATTTGTCAAAGACTTTGCCTAAGGTCGTGAAACAGACTTGATGAGGTGACAAAGTGCTCAGGTACTTCTTATGCTCAGCTGAAGCAGCAATTCTCTTTTCTTCTAAAAGGCCCAGCCATCACAAACTTAGTTCAACCGGACAGGGCTACCGAGCCAAGACATAGAGATGACTGAGAAAGACAAATGTACATGTTCAAAAAATATATGTTTAGTTGTATTATTTTAAATCACTGCCAATATCCACATTCAATTCAGTCATGGGAAAATCATAATCAGATATATTTTGAGCAGACATCCATTTCCAGTTTTAAAAAATACTTCTGTGAAAGTAACACAGTGATCGTTTGCCCAATTGGTTTGCGACCACAGTTTGTCAGGACAGATCATAAGACTGAGATACTTCCTTTCAAAATAGTGTTTAAGGAACCACTGAAATACGAAAATCAGCCCTTATTTTCAAATTAAAGGGCAATCATGTTTACAGAACACATTACAGAGATTCCTAATCAAATTTAAGCATTCAATTTATTTTATATCATTGCAACCACAATAGTTTAATTTCTTGGTTGTTTAAAGTGCTCTGGGCTTAACCTAATGATTGAACATTGTGTGTACTGGAAGATTTCCCACATTTTATATTGTGGGATATTTTCAGTAGCAGCCTTTCACTGGTTTCCCTCAGTGAATTTAAGAGTAGGAAAGAAGATGGCTGTTAAATTTATGTATGCGCCGACATCAGCCATTGACCAAGGCTGTCAAACAGACATCAAAATATGCACTTAAGGCAAAGTGCACACTCCCTTTTCCCACATCCCATCCCAGAGCCCTTTATGTTGTCCACACAATGGAAATCCAAACACACAAGAAAGATTTTTCCATGCAAATGTGAACTCCACACAGGAAAAAAGACAAATATGTAGTCCAAGATTCACCATGAGCCCAAAGAAAACAACACTCTGAAGTACTTGTGCCGCCAGTCTGACAACAGACTGCCTTTCAATTATGCTGCCAGCAGTATATCAATTTGACAAATTCTAAAGGACGTGACCTATTGGTCTGAGCTGAACCCAACTTTACCTCAAAGTCATGGTCAGTCTGAGTTGATGAACCAAACTCTAATCCTTAAAAATAAATAAATGACTTAAGTCATCTAAATCAAATTCAGTAGCTCCAATCAAATGGATAAATCACCATGAACATTTAAACTTCATTTTAAAAATATTACCTAGTTAAAATATGACGCAAATGCTGCTTTAGTCAATGAAATGTTGGGAAGGCTGGCTGTAATTATATTCAATCACAGGGTGGGTCAGTGTTTGGATTAGCTCTACTTGTATCAGTGTATAAATTACTTTTGTGGCATTGAGCTGTTCCCTCTTATGAGTCTGAAAAACACAAATAGCTACCTCACTTTACTAATGACATATATCTTCTGTATGCATCAGTCCCAAATTTTAATTTTATGTGAGATACATTAGTTTCTTTTTCTTCTTAATGTTTTTCTCTTAGCATTTTAAGTAAACACTTGGCAGTTGATAGCATCAGCGGTCCCAATGGGCAGGGGACAGACTGTGGAAAAGTATATAAAAGTGGCAATGTAATGATGATCACTCTTCAGATGGGACTCTAATTGTTTCTGTCTGAACACCTCCTCCCAGTCTTAAAGAAACTTGTCTATGTCGATGATCTTGCTGGCTGTTTTCAGCAGGTGCGTTGCAGGGTCCTTCTGCACGATGGGGGGTAGAGCCGTGATTGAGCCTTCTTGACCAGTGGTGTGGTGTTGTTGGTCCAGGAGAGGTCCTCAGAGATGTGCACCCCCAGGAACTTGGTGCTGCTCACTCTCTCCACTACAGCACCATTGATGGTCAGTGGGGGATGCTTTAGATACGTTCTCATGAAGTCCACCACAGTCTCTTTAGTCTTCCCCACATTGAGGGAGAGGTTATTGTCCTTACACCACTGGACCAGCTGGCTCACCTCACTCCTGTAGTTGGCCTCATCATTGTTGGCAATGAGGCCAACTACAGTCGTGTCATCCGCAAACTTGACAAACTTGACGTGGGTCAGCAGTGTGAAGAGCAATGGGCTGAGCACACACCCCTGCAGAGCCCCTGTGCTCAGTGTGATGGTCTTGGAGATTTTGCTGCCAACCCGCGCATTTTGTGGCCTCCCTGTCAGGAAGTCCAGTACCCAGTTGCAGAGAGATGTTTTGAGGCCCAAGTGCCCAAGTTTTTGTATAAGCTGCAGGGGAATGATTGTGTTGAATGCCGAACTAATAACCTTTCATTTGACTTACAGTTAAAATGTCTGCATCTATCTGTTGCTTAAGCTTCAGTGCAGCCTATGCACCTATGTATATTTGCTCACAGACATTTTGATTTTTTCAACATTTTTCAGAAAGGTGCACCAGTACTTTTTTGCATACTGAGTTCTTCGTTAACTGTTTTATGTGTTTTATACTTACGGTTTTTTTTTATAGGAAAAAATAAACATGGTCTGTTAAAAGTACTTAACAAAGAGTCCTATTAGTAATACAAGTGTATAAAAATTTATTTAAAACAACCAATCACATACAAACTCATACAGTACATGTTAGCCAAGAAAAAAAAAACATGCAGATAAGCAGGTTAGGTATATGGTCATGTGGTTAGAGGCCAATCAAATTCAAGGGTCAAATTGATAAAAGGGCAACAGGTGTGTCTAATAATTGACACAGGTGGCAGCACATCTGATGAACGTGCAAGAAAATGCACACTTAGGGTAGAGCCATAGTTCTCCTAGTAGGAAACAAACAGTACAGTCCTCAGGCTTTAAGACACTGCAGTTGACCTGACTCGTTTAAGTTCACAGAGGTGTTCAAAGGTTCCTCAAAGGTAAACTTTATTGGCACAGCCATAAAAAAAGACAACAAAAAGGCAGGGAAACCTTTGGCAAAATTAAAACCATCTGAGTTCACCCCTTCAAATTTAACATGAACACTTGTAAAAAAAGATCAAAACAGAACATCCATGGATTAAAAGTACAAATTAAATGTTGATTTTTGGCACCATTTTTCATCAGACGATCACTTAGAAATGATAGTTTTCAATAGTGCTGGGTATTAAATCTGGCTGCTCATGTATTTATTATGTCTCTTTCATATTTTTTTTCACTCATGTGTTGAGCTGACATTTTTACACGACTCAGATTGTTGGCAAAAGAAAATACAAACATGTGTGTTTCCATGTATTCAATATGGTCCCCATGTCTAAAAAATGTTAAACATACTGTAACTAATGAAGCAATTCCCATAATAATTAGAACATAAATGGCATGAAAAAGAACACTGCCATTTAAAGAAGATGAATTCAAAACATGGCAGAAATAACATCTTCTAAGTGAGACGTCTCACAGGGTAAGTACTGTAATTGTATAACATACAGTATGTCAGGACATATAGTGGATGTGAAATAGCCCAGAAGAATCAAAGTTAGGAAAACAGGCCACTTTCTCTACCAACAAATTGGAGAGATTTAGGAATGTGGCCTCAGACTTGGCACAAATCTGGCAGACGGTCATGAAGCTGAATGTGGGTAATAAACAGCAAGTCACGAAATGTACACTTCACATGCAACACAGTTGGTGAATCACTTAACTGCCTGGCTGAAATTTTATTCTCTTTGGCCTCAAGTACATTTGGACATTTCATTACAACAGAGTACAGACTAACACACATAGCTGAATGCAGGTTATCAATATAATACTCACACATTACACCATGCAGGGAGAATCCAAGCAAACCACTCTCACTGCTAACTTCATTTGAGACAATGGAAACCTTTTGGTCACCCCTCCCTTTTGAGCAGTTAGAATACTACTCCCTCTTTATGTCACCTCCGCTCGCCTTTAAAACAATATACCAAACGACTTTGTGTATGGGCAATTAATGACTAAAGGAATTACTACTGAGTCACAGCCATGTCTCAGAGGGTTATGTTGACTTCCCACACTATGAGAGTGTGTGATACAGCAGGCCTCCATCACCAGAATATTTGTTAGGACACAAACTTGACTGTCAGGATCTACATGTTTCCTCTTAACTGGATGTCTTTCATCAATCAATTACTGTACAAGCTCTCCTCTGCCAACCAGCTGGAAAGGGAAGGGCTTGACAGAGATTACATAATTACATACAGTAGATGAAACCAAGTAATATCTTACTGGAGGATGGCAATAGAAATACGAAGGTGGACAGACAGCTGGGTCTCAAATCACAGTTTTCCTAAACACAGTACTGTTTCTAAAAGCTACTAATATGTGTAGGTTCCATTTTCCCCATGGTAAGGAATAGCAGCTTTTCTCTATTTGATATCATTATAAACCGAATCCCTACTTTTGTCTAACTTATCCATTAAAATAAGCAGCCAGCAACAAGCTTTTGGCATTTGTCCATATTTTCTAACTGTGTATAATCTAAGCAATTAATCAGGTACTTAAAACAAACTTAAAAAGAATTTTAGGACAAAATAAAAAAGGGACATGTTACTATGCACTGATGCTCCACACACAGGTGTTTTCACTTATCTGGGCTGATCAGTCTTCTTCTCAGGACTGTGTGTGTGTGTGTGTGTCTGGCATCTCCTTCACTTTCCAGTTAGTTGCACCTGTTTGAATTAAACAGGTTTATCATTATTATTAGTTCAAAAAGTGTGGTGACCTTATGTAATTTCCAGAAACTTCAACCTGAAGAGATCTATTCAGCTGTAACTGAAAACACCTGTGTATATGTGAAAAGCCTTTAACTTTAACAGCCCACGCCAGTGTTTTGGATTTTACCTACTTTGTAAAAGTCTTCATTCAGGTTTGCAGGGTCTTAAAATCAATTAAAAAACACAGGAGTTTTGCTTGAGTTGTGTAATTTGAGTCAGCTAATATTAAGTCTATCAATTTGACATTTTTGTCTTTGTAATGTAGTTTCAGTGTAGATTGGGTTCACGCTGCCATAAAGAATGTGAAGGTACTTCACGCTGTGTTGAATGTTGGGAGGGGCACCATTTTTTGAGGTGCACACTGTATTTACTGCATATACTCTTGTTTTATTTGGCTAAAAGGTTACTTAAATAGTTCAAACCCACTTTACTAACTGTGGTAGTTCAGAATGAATAACCTTAGCCACAGACAGCAAAATGACTCTGCACCCTGATTTCAGTTCGGGAGCTAACGCTAGCTAGCAGCTGTTGGCAGACAAACACTGCAATTTCTGTCCTTTCTGTGCTAAATCTGGTTGTTTGGATGTAGTTAAAGCATCCACTACTGTAGCTCTATGGGATAGTATTTATTTTTAAATTCACTCATAGATGTAGGTGGTGAATCGTATGTCAACAACAACTTCATGTTCTCTATAGACCTTTTTCACATCAGACATTTTGAGTTGTCACTGTAAAAAAAAGCTCAGGTGTAGCTAACAACATTAACAATGGCTGAGTTCCATTAAGTGTCCCATAAAACAATGCCACTCAACAAGTATGCACAATACCATAATACTGTAAATTGCTCATATTAGTGGATAGCAGCCATCAGGATTGCTATCAGTTACACCTGTGTTTTTCCTATCACATGTCAAAATATCTGCTGTGAAAAATGTCTATATTCTGGAGCAATAATTTACCATGTGACTGGTTTAAAGTGTTATGGGTCAAAGTAACATTTCATAAAATGACATATCTGAGTGTATTAACTGTTCTGGACACGTACCAGAATGGCTTGAAAGATTAATGCTGTGTTTATGATTGAGCTAGCAGGCTTCTTGCCCCTGGGTTTAAAAAACAACCCTGAAACAAAGGAAGATGGAGAATGACCTGACCTGGCACTGTGGTGCGAAATCACTCCCAGGTCACATGTGTTTTTGTTCATCCTCTTCACCTCGCAGTTTTAGAAGACGGAGCAGATAGCATGCGATGGCGCAGCAGACCTGCTAAAAGCCACTTTGCTGTTCCAGATGTAGGCTTTCTTCTTCTTTTAGAAGCACAGTTGCAGATCAATGATTTCTGCACTGACAGAAGGCCTGTATATGATCACGGCATGTTGGTGCTCAAGGACACAACAGGCATGCGGTTTATTATTATGAATTTGGACAATATTTCATGGAAATATTCTGTATTGACAACTTCCCCACATTGAGCCAAGTGACTCCTCCAGCTTGGATATGTCTGTTGTTATCACAGTCAGGCTTGTGCTTGCATGTTGCAAAATAATAACTGTTCAAGTTGGTGACATGGTGAAAAACTCTGGATATATGAAAATGACAGAGCCAGTAGTTAGCAGTAGACAGTCCACTGCCTCATCGAGATCAAATGGGCTGAATCTCCTCAAGTTTTTGGTGATAAGACAAGCACAGTGAGGCTCTCCAGACCAGCTCTGCTGTCTCTGCACAGATAAATAGCTTCCTCTCCTGAAAGGCCCCACTGCTCCTCTGGATAAGAAGCATAATCAGAAAACACTTTAAAAACTATTTCCTCATTATTGCAACTTTGAACCAGGGCATTCTTGTTTGCACCCAAGTCTGTTTGGAGAAAGTTTTGCTCTGGTGAACCTTCATTGTTCATAAGCAAATAAATTCAGAAGTATTTCGGTCACTCAACTTATTATTTTGGCTTTAATATAAATAAAACAGGAACTGTGTACATGAAAATTAAAAACTATTTGAAAAAGAAAGTTGGCTTTTCATCTGGTCAAGTGTTTCATTTCAGATTTACAAAGAAACATCACAGCAGGAGATTCACATTTTTTAAATAAAATGATCCTTTTGAATTTAATTTATATAACTTTCAAGTCTCAGACAAAACAGCAAGACATAATTTAGAGTGAAAACAGTACATAATGATCATTAAAAGCAGATGGCGGAGGAATGTTTTCAAATGCTGAAAGGTTGCCCAAATATAGAGAGCAGGGTTCTCTCTATTTGAGCAAGTTAAATGTTATTACTCATACAAAATAATATCTTGTTGTGTTTTAAGACATTTTAAATAACTAAAAGGTCTCTCATTGCTTCAAAAACCTGTTACACGTGTCACATGTTAGGACACAAATCTTCTGAAGGGTCTTTCTCAACTGCGGAAATCACGTTATTCCAAGAACTGTTTTAACACCAAAGACTTTTCAAATGTTTAATTTAGTGAAGACTAAGTTTTTCCATTGTTAGTAACCATCAGCTGATGTCAAATTAAAACACCCAACATGAGGTGCCCTGCTGTTTTCAATTACACTACAGTTATCCAGGCAAACTGAAATACAACACAACATGTGGTTGTACTTAAACATATGCTGTAATCATCTGAGTTATATTTGTAAAGAAGAAATTGTTAACACTTTCTTTGATCATGGTGGAACTATTTTGGCATTATGTGTCAAACATTAGATTAAAATCGTATGAACTAGACTGAAATGTGAAAAACTGATGGGTTTTAAAATGTAGGGATATCCTCACCATAGCCATAAATAACTTTTAGCCACATCCAAGCTAGAAAGACAGAAATTGAAGGATTTTTGGGCACTATTAACAGTTTATTTCATCATTTTAATTATTTTTAGCTGGATGTTTTTTCTCCCCTATCAGGAGGTGGTAGTGGTGGCTCATTTGTAGGATAACATTCATCTGGACCGCTGAGGTGGTGACATTATAAATTTGGCTTGTTCATTCACTTGTGTTTTTTTTGCCCTCTTGTTCCTGTATTTGTTTGGTTGTAAACTTTTACCAGCTACGCAACATCTAGCTGTCCTCTTTTTACATGGCTGCTTGTATACTTGTTGCCTCACTTCATTTTTCTGTGAAAAGTTTGTTAATTTTCTTAAAATGTTGCCAGTTTTGATCTTAGCCATGTATGTAGTGGTCCTCCTTTTGTCTGAACATTGAGCCAGGTTATTCCACCATAATGGAGTACACACACACACACACACACACAAGCAAGTCAAATAACTCACTGCTGGCAGACAGTTGAAGGTATGTCACGCCATGTTGAATGTTGGGCAGGGGCACTGTTACAACCCTGCTCAAAGGTCACAATAAAAAGGCAGGAGACATACTACTGGAGTAAAAACATTTAAAGAATGTTTATTAAATTAAACACATAGACCAATAATGAGGTGCAGTAGTGCAAAAAAATGTATGAATGCATGAGCACATGTAAGGTGCAGGCTGTAGGGGTAAAACAAAAGCAGAACATGTTGCGTGTTGTGAAGACAGATGCCCTGAGCTATGGGCAGGTGGGGCTTTATGGACTTGATAGCACTGGCCAGGTGCTCCCAATTATCAACTGGCTACCTGCAAACAAGAGCACATGAACACACACACACACCAAACAAGGCACCGGGACTGTTACTCCCTCATCTATAGAAACAGGGTTCCCTAAAGAATCCCTGGCACCCAAGCAACATAAACTAATAACTAAACAATATTCATAGATGACATGTAATGTCCAGATGGTTCTGAAATCATTCTGCATGTCCCAGTTTTATTCTTTCTCAGCAACTGGATCCTAGAAGCACTTTAAGAAGGACAGGCACAAAACAGCACACATTTATTACATGAGACATTACTGACAAGGCGATCACAACATTGTCCTGTCCCTTGACATGACAAATGTCCAACCTATAGGACTGGAAAAAAAAAACAATGAACCACTCTTTTGCTACAGCAAGACACTTTAAAAAAGTAAAAAAAAAAAGTCAAAGGATTTATTTTGGAAGTGTCCTTACGTGGACTTTTCCAGTATCTTAGGAGTGGTCATTTTGGCAGCAATGACTGGCATCAGTTAATTCCCCAAACTGACTTTCAACGGGGCAACAAGCAAACAGACGTGCTCCTTGGTGAAATCTCTCAGATGATTAATTTGATTTAAGACTGTATATTTTCTTCCCTTTGCATCTCCTGATTGATGGCACTGATGTTTCCTGGTCCAAATGAATTGTGTAGAGAAATATTAGTAAATGGGCTTGAAATATTTAAAATATAGCTGCTTCATAAAAAAAATTAGATAATCATATTGTTGAAGTCATCATGATCAGTCATTTTATAAAGTTTTGTAAGCCATTTTTGCGGTGGGCTGCAAAAATTGTAAAACATACAGTAATTACATGTTCCAATAAATGATTAGTACATCTTGATTATAATTCCCTGCTGGCAAGGAAGCCATCTCCTGTGTGCATGGTTTTCTCATGGTGCTCCAGTTTTCTCCCACTTCATACAGAAATGCACCTCAGATGGACTGCAGACTTTAAAACCCCCCAATGTTTTCTTTCAGTCTACATACCCTGACTAGAAGTGGGTAAAATTAAAATAAAAAATGAAGTCTTTCAAAACTTTCAATATGAATAAAATCTGTTTCATTGTGAATTTACATAATTTGTTTAGAAATTCTTTGCCCACAGAAAGTAATGTATTTAATATTGATTTTAAAAAGCAAGGCTATTCAATGAAATGTGACATATCATGCTGTGAAGAGACACTTTTATAGAAAAGAAACAGGCCTCTTTCTGTCCACCTCTTCTTCATTTTGATTTTAATCTGCACTGAATTGTTGCACATCATACTCCCTTGACTGTCAAAACTAAGTGAAACCTGAGTGCAGAGAAAAAGTTTGGAGATCTCAGTTAATAGTTGTGTGTGAGGAACTTCTGATGGGTCATTCAGTTTGTGTGCATATGAAGATGTAAATTTTTCTTCCATGTATGTAACATCACTCATCATGAAGCAGAGCTGTATTTGTCGTGTGTGTGTGTGTGTGTGTGCCACAGTGAAAACAGCTCTGGGTCGATTTCTTGTGGTCACATCAAAGCACTGGCACCACTCTTGATATGAACTGTAACCGACACCAAAGAACTCCTGAAACTCTCACTGATTTTCAGTGCATTTCTCTGTTATTTCTTAATACAGTATATTCTTCTGTCAGTGAATTGTGCAGCAATTGTTCTAATCAAAAAAGCAGGACAGGGAGGAAATGGGATTGAGAATATGAGATTTATTAGTAATACTTCTTGTTGCCTCTTATCTATAAACCATCAGTCAAGGTGATACACTTGTCAGTTATATGCCATGTGACTGAATATATCTTCTCATTACATGTGCTGTTAATTGTCATTTAAGCCTTGTGTCTTTTAAGGTGTCCTCCTCTTGGTTTCATTGTGTGTTTCGTGAGTGAACTGGTTGTCATGCAGTGTCTACTTGTTTTCTCAGCTGACCAGTTGATTGTCCACAGTCACTGTCATGTCCTCAGCCTACGGTCTCTCCATCATTAGACAGGAAGATAAATGGGACAGCTATGGACAGTATCATTATTAATGAAAAGTGACATCATCGCGTGGTCTCCTTAACAGTCCTCTGTCTCCACAACACTCAATGCATTCCAGATGTCTGTTTGATTAAAGGCTTAACTGAGATCGGAGAGGGAGAGCTAGAGGAAAACACAGCACAGGTCAGCCACTGATTTCTGAAACAAAGATTTTATAAATTTCTCTTAAAATAAAAACACATGGATGGAAAATCCCCACCAGTACCAACTCTTGTACCCACTTCTTCTCTGATGGTCCTCATCGAATTGCAAGTAGCAGCACCTGATCATCTGCATGAAAAGTCTTGTCAAATTGGGACCAACTACATATCATGAGACATTACATAAGTCCTACTCTAATAAGTCACACTGTTGGAAGCTAACTGGATTGTACATAGTTATAGGGAAATGACTTGCTGTGATCGGGCAATGTCATTTGGTCAGTCATTCAATACATTTGGTCCAGACTAAAATATCTCATCGACTATTGGATGAGTCGCCATAAAATTTGGTCCCCAGATCTATCTGATTTTTCAATTCCAAGTCACTTTGTATCCAAAACCTAGCCTGTGGCTTCTCCCCAAACCTCTGTTTCATAGCCATAAGAAGTAAAAGAAAAAAAAAACTCCCCACTTGCCCCACTTTGGGGCAGTCTTGTATTCCTTCCTTCAAGCTTGGGTCCTCTACCAGAGGCTTGGGAGCATGAGGCTCCTGCGCAGTATCTTAGCTGTTCCTAGCACTGCACTCTTCTGGACACAGATCTCATATGTTGTTCCCGGAGACTGTTGGAGCCACTCTCCCAGTCTGGGGGTCACAGCCCCCCAATGTTCCTATTACCATGGGGACCACTTGTGCCTTCACCTTCCACATCTTTTCTAGCTCTTCTTTCAGCCCTTGGTATTTCTCAAGCTTCTCGTGTTCCTTCTTCCTGATGTTGCTATCGCTTGGGATTGCTACATCCATTGCTATGTCCTTCTTCTTCTGTTTGTCCACCACTGCTATGTCCGGTTGGTTGGCCATTACCAGTTTGTCAGTTTGTATCTGGAAGTCCCACAGCATCTTAGCTTGGTCATTCTCAACTATCTTTGGAGGAGTATCCCATGTTGACCTTGGCACTTCAGCCCTGATTATTTAAATATATATATGTAAAATAATTCCCCACTCACCCCACTTTGGAGCAGTCTTATTTCTTCCTTCAAGCTCAGGTCCTCTGCCAGAGACCTGGGAGCTTGAGGGTCTTACTCAGTATCTTAGCTGTTCCTAGGACTGCACTGTTCTGGACACTAGTGGTGGGTGGATTGATCTAAAGTATCAATAGTATCGATACCAACCTTGGTATCAATCGATACTTGCGTAATGGGATTGATACTTGCGTATCAGTTTTTCTTTTCTACATTGAGTACACAACCCCTGTTACACCATAGTGGTTGTGCAAAAACCGCTGCTCTAGTGATGGCTGTTTGACACCAATGCTCTAAAACTCGAAGCAGCATTTTCCTTGAACATAAAGCTTGCTTTGGTGTGGAAAAAGATGGTGACTGATCATGTCTGAATCACGTGACTATACCAGTCGACACTGCTTCGTAGCGCGAGATGCTTAGTAATGCGAAAAAATATAGTTTCTCAATAAAAATCTTTGAATCTCAATCCCACTTATATAATCACACCCTACCCTAAACGTCTAAGTTAATATCAGCATACCTGAAATGGTTCAGTACCGGTTCATCACTTCAATTGCGCATCACTACACTCCTCTCACTTTGCCCTTCCCCCTCTCCTGCTGTGTGTTGTTGTGTAGTTATGTTATATTGTTTCTGAATAAAAAACTGAACAAAAATCTAAAAATTTTAATTTAAAATATTTCAACTTAGTTAATAAAAATTATTTTTTATTTGCCTAAAATCTTTGTCTTGTGTTTTATTATAATCATAATCACGACCTTCAACATCTGCTATGTTGCCTTCTGGTAGTACAATCCCCACAGTTCTGACTACCTGGACAAGAGGAGAGAACAGGGAACTATTGGAATGCTACTATACAAGTAACCCCAGCGAGAGGGGTTACATATGGAGGATGTGGGACCTATGGATATATATACAAATATATATATATATATATACTGTCAATGTGTCGGCCATGAGCCACCAGCACTGGATCAAGAATGAGAACAGATCATCACCAGAGAGGCTCAGCAGATCTGCGACAGCATTATTGTTATTTAACAGTTATTAAGTTGAACATTTCCTCAGTTTTATTGTTGCATTTATTTTGCTTGTCGAGACTGGTGTTAGGCAGCTCCGAGTCACCTGCTGAGGAGAAAGCTGAGCCACTGCATGATCTCTTCCTGAACAGCTCCTGGACCACGAGGAGGGAGCCTGTTCCAGAGGGTTGTAGCAGGCGACTGATATTGGGTGTAGCTGAGAGGAGGGAAATAGTGACATGGTCTTCCTCCCCAATGCTGTCCAATCTGGAGGATCCCCCAGAGTGACCTTCGGGGGAAACAAATCTTAATTTGTATAGGTTTTTTTCACCCTTGCTTCTTTAGTTATTCAGATTTAATTGGCTATTCTACTAAAAAAAACCCTGTAAACTGTCAGACCTGCACTGCAATAAGAAAAGTAATAGGACATGATTTTGATCTACTGTATTTTCTCACAAAATGTCATTTCAACAGTTCGTCTAAATTATAAGCTGAAGAGGTCTTGGAAGCCTCACACTGACACATGCAGTAATCTGGCAGTGCCGCCAGGGACCCACCGCCTGTCCAGAAAAAAGATTTCGGTAAACTAGAAAAAACAAACATAAAAGCACACCGGTCACAGATGAGGATAATTGAAGTCTACCTCAATTTTTTTCCCTTCTCACTTCAACCTGTGCTTGACCTGTGCTGGCCACAACAAAACAGGCAGTTTGGACTGACTGCAACCTGAACTGCCACGTACCATGACTCACCTGATGCTGACTGGGCGTGACCGTCCTCAGCTCACACTTTCCCCCATCAGTTTTTGCAAGAGCAATGCCAAGCTTGAAACGAAAGAACAAACCAACCCAGAGCTTTTTTGCCTACTTGTTTTCTTTAGCACATATATTGCTGATGCAGGATGGATAGAAGGATGAAATATGAGAATCAGTGACTCACTTTATTTGTTTTATTCCGAGCAATGGCAGGCATGATGTTTATCATGTTACTGTGGTGGCCCTGAGGGTATCCCAAGTTCTGTGACATGCTGTTTTCCACTATGTTCCTATGTATGGGGTCATTGAAAAGTCTAAATATCCCTAAAAGATGCTTTGGCATTTTGTTTATACAGTGCAGGTACATGCTGTTTTTTGGAGAAAATACTGGGAAACTCCCTTTTCAGTGTGGTCAAGCTCTTCCATTCTCTGTGGGCCAAACTTTATACAGGGGAAACCATCGCTCACAGTCTGCACCTCTGTCAGGATTGCAGTGATGTTATCTGTTGGTGTAAGCTTGACGGCTACCACACATGTAGACTGCGGCCCCATGGGGTTGTAGAGCCACAAGAGACCTTGAACAAGTTACTCATGAACGGGTGGTGCAGCAGGAGGTAACAGAAAACAAGCAGCTGCACAGGGAGTGTTAGTGCACTGTCTGTCAACTTGTTTGCATGTTTGTTTTACAATAGTTTGCTTATTTCTCTGCATGCATCTGACTTGTGAGGTCAAAGAAGACAAGAAGAGGGAGACATTTTGAAATGTTCCACTCATTTTGACGGCGATATAACTCACTATGTAATACATTTATAGGTCTGGTCTGGAATAGTCGACATGTTGAATACCTTATTAATCTTTGGTTATCAACATCAAGCTGCTTCACTGGCACTGAACGGGTGATTGCATTTCTAGACTCAGTGTTTGAACAGCCAGTGAACTTGAATCTGAAGTTTTACATCTGAATGAGAACATTCAAGTAACCTTAGATGCTGTTCAGTTGCATCTCAGTGTTTTTCTGTTTATTGTCAGTAATGCTGCATCATCAGTAAAATCCCTGGTGAATTAGGAACACTGTGCTGACGTTGTGAGACCATTCATTTTTAGTGTGTCTATGGCTTTACTGCTCTAGTTCAAAATTACTGCTGAACTCATCATGCCCTCTGGCTTGACTTTAACCTCTTGCCCATTTTTGCAGAACAGTAGTTGTGGCACATCAAATATAGCTTATGTTTATGTCAGGTGAAGGGTCAAGGAAAAGAAGAGGACAGCATCAGGACTAATAAAGATCAGAACTGCCCAGTGAGTTTAATTTAAAGCAAACAAGAAAACAAACAATGCAAAAAACACTATATTCTAGCGTGAGGACACCTCTGCTTTTTGTTTTTCTAAGTTTCCCCCTGTTTGTCTTAAAAATGAAACTGGTGGTGTTTAAATCCTGGTGTGACCAGACGTTAACTGACTGACTGGTGGACCTAATGTAAATGTGCAGTGAGTCTATGTTTTCCATGAGCATCAGTGCGACTGAAAAACTGGTATGGCATGTTATGTAATTACTATGCATTCTGAGCTTATTTGAATTTAATCTTATAACAACAAACAAATGAAAACAAATTTAGGATTTTTACATAGGAGTTTCCTTTCTAAATTGATTTATCTTTTTTCCCCTTGCTTTCAGTTTTTGGCACTGATATTTTATAACAGATTTAAAATAGCTGTTTATCACACCTTTGCAATGTGTCAAGATTCAACTACGTAAACAGGGGCTCTGTTTAGCTAAAAATCTGACAACTTGAGGTTGCCCTCATGGCCTAGGGAAAAGGGCCATGACCATGAACAACAACATCCCTGTGTTGCATCCGGCAGGGGACCTCTTTTGTCTCAAGTCATTCCCCGCATCTGCCCTTCCCCCCCATTTCCTGTCATTCTTCTAATTTGTCTCACGTATAAAATTGTATAATTAAAAAATCATGGTTATTACATTACCAGTCTATACCAAATCCCACAAAAGCACATTTTCTATTTTAACTAGCAGATGCTGTAAGCAAAGCCTCTAAATGAGGAAAAACTAAACAAATATTTAAAATTGACTGTGGTTCAGTGGGTAGAGCAGTCATCTCCCAACCAGTGGGTCAGAGGTTCGCATCTCGGTGCCTGCAGTCCACGTGTCAAAGTGTCCTTGGGCAAGATACTGAACCCCGAAGTTACCCCTGATGGTTAGAGCCATCGGTTGAGCTGAGCTGATGCTGCAGCTGGCTGCCTCAGTTCTGTACTGGAAACAAGTTCCGTGTGTGTAACATAAAGGTGATTATCCTTATTTAGCATGATAAATATTTAAATTGCTACAGAGATTTTGAAAAGATGTAACACAACAGCATCTTTGAAAGCAGCAAAAGACCCAAAATATCTCTTTATCACTGTTTAGGCATCTTTAAATATGTGTTATCAGAAGGGGCTTCTGCTTTCTAAACACAGCCAAATCTCTCTTTCCTCTCTGGTCCACAGAGACATGCAAAGTAGCCCTCTGGACTCAGGATGTCTGTTTCCCGTTTGAAGTTTATCTAACCACCATATGTATTTGTTTTCCCCAAAAGACTAAATGATGATTTTTTTTCTGCCCACTTATCATCTGCCTTCCCACCAGTGTACATGTTATTTATTATGAAATGACACCTCACTGTCTTTAGAGCTTACTGCGGTGGGCATGATTCATGGAGGCAGGCTACAAGACACAGGAAGACCATTAAAAATCCTATCAACATCATGTTGCAGTTGATGGACCATGAGGAGGAATTTCAATAGCAAGTGAGAAGTTTTATGTTTGAGTTTGTTTTACTAATGTGGAGCCCAGATCAAGATAATATAATCTGACCTTTATTCCAATGTGACATGATTACATTGTATGTCAATAATTGAAATATTTAAGAAATGAACTCAGCGATTTGGGGAATATGTTTATTTGCTTTCTTGCTGAAAGTTAGATGAGAAATGTTTTTCCAAATTGTCAAATTATTGCTTTTACAGTTTGAATAATGTGTAGGAACAAAAACCTACTTGCGGGTCAAAGGTTACAAATATTAACAAGGATCTGGTTTGAATGTATAAAAAGACAAATGATAAATATAGTATTGCTACAATTATTTCAGATGCATATTAATGGCCTTGGCAAATATGCTGAAATTATACTGACAGTTGCAGATGCCTGAGCTCAAATGGCATCAGTCTGGGTTGAAAAACAACCAGCATGCAGTGTTTATGCAACTAATCCTCAAGAGCCCAGAAATTTCAGCTCAGTGGTAAATTTTCTTTTTGGATTGTTTGAATCTTTGAATGCACTTAGATACACATTCTAGCTGCTTTGAAGACTGAAGGTGGACATATGGCTTCTCCTTTCCTCCCTTCAATTTATTGATATGTACCAGGTGTTGTGTTTTTCATGTTCCCTTCTCAAGATAAAGGTTTCATTCCTGGAAGAAAAGAGGAAAACACACAAACATTTTGGATTGCTAAAGAGATTGCTTTTTTATTCAAAAATATATTCCTGAGGTAGAAATGAAGTCTAATTTTTATGTCTAAGAAGCACATGCATCCCATGTGGCCATCAGATGTTTCTGTTATTACCACTGTGCTAAGACAATTTATTAGGCTGTAGCAGAGTTCCAAGTCACAAAGAAAAGAAAAAAGACATGAATTTTCTTCTGAGACATCCTGCAAAGGCCAGTAGTGCAAAAAAGATCAAAGACTGCCACAAGAAGGAATTTGGTGCATAGATGATGAGCAGACATGAGGGAAGTAATGAGAGGTTTTGTTCACTGCCTGTCAGGCTGTGCTGATGGGTATCTTCTTTAAAAGTCAAAGAATGGCCATGGAAAATGTTGGGTGAAGGACATGATTAATGTGAAACCATTTTTGTTTGAATTGATCAGCTGTCACAGTGTACCCATCTAGTGCCAAGGGGAGAAAAAGCTTATTTTTTAAGTCCATATAAATCATATAAATCAGTTGCTGACTACTTAAAGTGAGGTAATGCTCATGTCTACCAGTAGATAATGTTGCCAGGACGGGACCTTGTCACAAAAATTTGTATACTTAGGTAACACCAAACATCAACCAAGAATGATTCACTCCCAGAATCAGCAACAACTAATGACCCATCCTCATCAGACACAGATGATTCATGTAGGTGGACTCCCTCACCTCGAACGCAAGTCCCACTACACTTTGCTATGCTTTACTGAACCCAAATGAACCCAGATGTGCAAATCTAAACCAGCAGCTCACTAACTTTCTGTCAGCCTGGAGTGGAGTGTAAATCCTCCAAAAAATGTTTCTTAAAGCTTCAGCAAAGAGAATTATAATAACATTAACAGCACTACCCTGATAGGGGTACTGTAAGAACCAAATCAGTGGATGTCAGCATTCCTGTGAAGTCTGTCACTCTTTCATAATCACATTTAATGTTATAATCAGGTTAAGCATTTACAATATAAGCTTACCATATGTGTGGTCTTCTGCAACAAACCCCCACCCAAATCCTATTATCACCCCTCTTAATACCCGTGGGATATTGTATCATTATTGTTGCTAATATTGTTAATATACACCTGACTGACACTATTTGACTCCTGAGAAGACAAACATGTGGAGGAAGAGTGCTACTGTTAATACAGTAGTTGTGCTTTTAAATGGGAAATTGAATCCTACACATTCACTACAAGCTTTTGGCAGTCAAATGTCAGCACACAGAGTGGAACTGGAAGATAAAGGCCATTCCTTCTATTTTCACACAAAAAGTGAATTAATTCATTTCTGATTCTGTTGCTAAATGTAGAGTGTTCCATCTGTAAAACATGGCACTGCAAATCTTTCCCTGTTACTTTAAGGCCTAATAGGCTTGACTTCTGTTATTTTTATCTACTGTGTTCACAGCACTAAATCAAACTGTTTCTAATTAGCGGGAAATGAGTGCATGGTCAGGCTGGGAGGTCTGAGGAAACCCAGCCACTAAAGGTGTAAAAGATGAGGACAGATGTTGTGTTGTCTCTGATGGTGAAGTCACTTTGATGGCTTTGACCTCCTATGTACAAGTCAGCAGGCCCCTTGAAGCCAACAGGTAATAAATATATGGCTGGGATCAGGAGGTAGACATTACCAACATAGCACTGCATGACCTAATAATCTGGCAAGCTACACATGGCGTTGTGTGTTTTGTGTGCCCATACTACCATTTGTTCACACTGCAAAATAGATTTACTGTTCTGCTGTAGTATATATGGATATGTGACACTAATCAAACAGAGTGTAAATTCTTGTCTTGTCACTACACAACCTCCATTAAAACTGAGAAAAAATATACAATGCTGAATGTAAATTAAGGGAATGATATTTACACTCATGAGGCTGGTGCATAAAAGTGTTTTTATACTTATTCCAGGTGCCGTGCCAGTACAACATCCTTGACCTGACACTTGCACTAAAGCAACAAAATGACAAATTAGTTTACTGAGTACTTTAGACTAATTTTAAAATTTAATGGTGGTCTACCCGTTCAGTCTGTGTTTGATAAATTACCAAAATTCATGGAGCAAGAAACAATGATACA
>NW_018128366.1:115206-127917 GCF_001952655.1 Monopterus albus
AGAGTACAAATGTTTGGGGACCACAAGTCTGATGATATTCAGAATTGCTTTCCAGCTTTTTCCTGTTGTTTTGTAAAATGACTGTATCAATGATCATGTCCCCAAACAGGTCAGAAAATTTCAGTTGCGAAGCCGCTTGGAGGATTTATTAGAACCAGATGAGCTGTGCTCCCTTACAAGCTCGGCCGAGTCAAAAAACACTGGGCTGGCTTCTCCCAAGCCTGCTCTGGGGGAACGGGGAACGGCTGGTCCACCCATTTCCTTTCCTTGCCCTTCCCAGGCATGTCAGAGAGGAGCCAAGCCAAAAAAAATCAGACCTGCAGTGGCTTTTGGACAGGCTAAGACTTGAACAGTGTGGTAATTACGGATGGCAAGAAGGAAAGTGTGCGGTAGAGGGGAGGGGGGCTGCCAGGCGGAATCATCCTGTGCCAAAGGCTGTAAAAAAACCACAAAGAAACTAAAAGGAAAATAAACAAACAGATTGCTAAAAAGCCCTGGCACTTTTTTGTTCTCTGACATTCTCTTGACACTGATTGTCACAGCAGAAGTAGCTGAGATTTGGGTTCATGATACTCTTTGATGATTAAAAGTGCCATGATATAAGACCTATGGGTGATGGGGCTGTGAGCAGAGAGAGTGATGAAGAACCTAAACAGTCAATGAGAACTATTTACATAGTATATCTTTGAAGCCATGGTCCTGTCTTGAATACTGTATCTGTACTGCCATCTCCCATGGAGTCTTAGAAGGCCTTCAACTATTGCCAAAGGCAATTTACACTTGTATAACTCATTTACTTCTGTCCAGCCACCTGTTTTCCATTGGTCAGACATACTTCTCATATTCCTCCTGATGTCTTAGCTGAGCCAGCCACACTGCTCCCATGGCTTGGACCTGGCTGGCAGGAACTTGGTTTACAGTGGTGTTTAAAATGCTTTCTATTGCAGTGTGCAGGAATCAAATGAAATTAAGCTTACATGGATTTTGGTTAGGCCACAGAACATGTTATCAACAATGTTATAGCACTATGCAAGCTTAGTTCTTGTTAGCATAAGGGGTTATCAAAACCTGAGCTCAAGTTAGATAGAAGCTGGAAAAATTAGACGACTGAAGCCCTGACTGCTGTGAAAGCCAATGTTATCAAAACCTGAGCTCAAGTTGGAAAAATTAGACGTCTGAAGCCCTGACTGCTGTGAAAGCCAACGTAACTGAGTCAAATTCAAGTCTCAATATTTGACGTTAAATCAATAGAAAATGAACAGGAACTGTAACAAGCAGCTTGAACAAACAACTTGAACTTTTAATCGTAGACATTTCCATTTAAAGGGGGTTTGTCTGAGTCTGACAAAAAAAACTAACACAGGTTCAAAATAAATGTTTGATGCAGTGTAAATTATGGCAGCCAGGAGCACTGCTGTATGTGTACATATTGTCTATAAAACATTGGACTCATCTGTGGGACATCAAGGCTCAATTTTCCCATTCTCCCACAGGTTCCTTTTGACAGATCTACATGAATCACAAATGATATTTAGTGTCACAGAAGATGGATGTACAGAATGATTCATTCTCAAAGCACTGCCATACTTTATTTGCTCATTATGGGCCTTGTTTATGATCCTTCACAGGGACCAAAAACGATTCAAAGACATTTCCAAGCAGGTGGAGAAACATATGAGCATGGGTGGGTTTCTTGAAGAGAAGCATAAAATAGAGCAGAAATCTGGAAAAGCAGCACAGTCCTGTTAGGAGGATCTGGTGTTTGCTTCTGTTTGTAGTAAAGCAGTGGAAAAATATAACATTACACAATTTTGTTTTGGGTGGCCTTGTAAATCCCCCCCAAGAAAGCATAAACAGCCGTTGTTCAGGGAATGCCCAAACACAATTTATTGCTTGAGGAGAGTTTTTTTCTTAGGGCTGCCATATTTTGCCATGACAAGTACATGTCTCAGAAGGATCATGTTAGAGAAACACTGGCCAGACACAGTAGGCAGACACAGATTGAGGAAACAGGTAAGTATCAAGGCCAAACTCAGAAAAAAACTATTTGTTTCTGAGCTACTGCTTCTTGCCATCAAGAACAGTGCCATATCTTCAGTGTAGTATTTTGTGCAGTTTAGATTTGGTTTAGAGTACAAACACAGAATAAAACCCATGTCGAGCAATTGATGATGGTTTATTATAGCATAAAACTACTGACAACATGCACACAGTAGCATTACAGCATCTGAAGCATATTGTAATGGTAAGTCATGCACATGTTTCAAAATTAATGTGAAACCATTTTTGTTTGGATGTGCTAGCCTGCTGCTAACAACATTAGCAAAAGACACATAAATAACTTGCAACCACCTGATGAATGCTAAAGCGTCTCACTCTCTCCTGAAGGTTGGCACGAGCACTCCTGTTAGAGCAACAGTGAGCCTCTTGATGTGGTCTGCCATTTCCTCTGAGCTGGCCTTGCTTCAGCACGGGGGGTTCGAGGAGTGTGGGAAAAAACAGTGTGAAAGGGAAGAGAGGAAGTGTGTATTTATCTCTGCTGGTGGGGCATGATTCCCACTTTGATCTGTCTGCAGACCAGCTCCTGGACTGCCTGGCTGGCAGCAGAAGCCATGGGTTTGCTGGGTCAGTCATAAAAGGTCTAGCATGACACTTGGGCAGCATCTGCCTTAATAAGAGGAAAAAAACACTTGTGCATCCAATGGAATAATAGCAGGTGGAGTAAAAGTAAAAATAAATAAACCTCACCTCATGCATTTTTAAGGTCTGTTGACCTTCACACTGTTATACTGTAAATAACAGGTTGCCTAAACATACCACCACATTATCATAAACTGCCCTTTACACCCAAATCAAGTATTATTTATTATTGATCACTGAGCAGCAATCATAGTCCACAGTTTTAAACAGTCTTAAAGACATGATAGACTCTGTCCAGTAATAATGAATCATGACATAAGTTATATGGAAGTGATTTACAGTAAATGATATGATATCATGGGGTTTTGGTCTCCTTTGTAGCTTTCCAGCTTCAGTCCATCTCCAAATATCAGCCAATGAGTAAACAATCATTCATTCTCCTTCAGCCAGGTGTGACTGGCTAAACGACCCATTTTCCATTGCTTGAAAAATGGTATAGCCCACTTGATTAAAGCACAAGTTGCATGTCAACACCTCTCCCACTGTACAGAATGAGATAATACAATTGTGTTCACATGTCAGTACCTTCAGTCTGCATTCAAAGTGAGGTCCCTTGCCAGGAAGTGTGTTTCCCAGAGTTCAATTGCATCTGATGTTTGCTAACTGTCTCCTCATGCATGTGTATCTGCTGTATACTCAGGATTTCCAGCTGTGGTTCCACCCAGAACTTCTCCACCTACTTCTGTGTGCATATGGAGGAAGTCAGTCAGCAAGAGTGCAAGTGGCACATGGTAGTGAATGGTGGCCTGGGAGCAGATTAGCTGCTCCTGTGTCTATCTGGTGCTGACAGTTCACACAGGCCTTTTTTTCCACTGCCCCTGGGCGTATCAACACACTGTTTCCCTTCTCAGAGGACTCTGTCTCCCAGCTTCAGGGCTAAAAATGTGAATACATACTGTACACATGGCTCGAAATATAGACATGTTTTAAAAATGAAAGCTATAAAGGTGAATTGGCTGATGAAACTAGATAACAATTTGCATGGTCATAGCAATACCAGAAATAAATACAAATTCTGTAGGAAAGCCTAAAATGAATCCAACAAATCCAAATAGCCATGAGGTTTCTGCTGGGACAACTAATCCCCAACTAATAAACACATATTGATATTAAATCTTAGTTAAAATTACAGTATATACAAAAATGTTGCAGATAAAAAGGAGGCTGTTGTGCTGGAGGGTGTCATAACCTCATTATTCTGGCATTACACAGTAGAGTAATGTGCTAGGTGTCTGGTTATTATGGACATGCTGTGCATTTGAATGAAAATGACTGGACTTTATTAGTCAGCTGATTGTCACACAGCTGTGAATGTGCTTGTGATTGTAAAGCATGAATGAAACAGCTGATGCCAATCAGTTAATGCACTTACCCGGACCTATCTAGGGTGTACCCTGCCTCATTCCTAATATCAGCTGGGATAGAAACCTGCATAGTTTACATCCTTCTTCAGTCTTATCCTTTCCTCCACAGCACCAAAGAACTCCATAGTTCCCTTGAGAGAGACACTGGTATGGACTAGAGCATGGATCGGACCTCATATTTCTGTGCAAACTCAACTCTTGCCCAAGAGTGTGGCGTCTAAGCCCGACTCGAACTCAACAAGCTTATACTAGTACATGATAGAGTATAATGCCCGAACTCGACCTGAGCCCAACGCAGTTGAGTTTTTTCCCCTTATTGTTAAATGAAGCAAACATTTGATTGTTCCAGCCATACCCTAAAGTTTGACCTACATGCCCAAACCCAGCCTGGACTCAAACATAATTTTCTGTCTGAACCCAGACTGAACCCTTGGGCTTGGTTTAGGCATCCACACTCACGTATTGACTGACTAGAATATATAATGTGGAGCCACTCTCCTTCCTTCTTTGATGCATTTTTCAAAAAGATGTATGATGAAACCCTTCAACAAGAAAAGTTAGTCATCTTACACAGAGGATGAATATGTGGGACCCCTGACCTGTTTGGCCCCTGTGATTGTGCCCAGAAAGCAAGTTTTGGTAATTCCTCAATGGATACTGTGTTCCCTTGTTGGGACTTAACTCATTTCTAAGTTCCCCCCAAGCCAAGCTAACACCTCACTACAAATGACAGATGAAATTGCTTAATTTGTTCCTTTCCTGGTCATGTCAGACATTGAAAACAGTTACATATGGCCATTAAGACAACTAACTTTATATTCATTCACTCATCAAGTTGGCTGACATGTGTTTACTGTGGTTATTCAAGGTCAAAAACATGCAGCAGTAAGTGTCTGGTTTCTTCATCCAACAAGCCCACCCAATGTTTTCACCTCTGACTGACTTCTCAGGTTTTACTCCAGTCACCCGTGAGAGCACCCATCCACTTCATTATCTTAATTAATGATGTTCCTTCCTTATTTGTCACATCAGAGGATTTCACTTATGGTTCTGGTGATACTGCTGGTCATTAGGACAGCTCAAAGTGTGGGATCCCATCTGGAGTGTCTCACACAAAACACTGTCAGGGGAGGCTGCTGAGGTTCCAGCAAACTTTCAACAGTTGTCTCAAACAGGTCCCAATGTTGGAGAATATAGGACTTAGAGAGACAGAAAGTCTGTGGGTTGTAATTCTCCATACGCAGGGCTCACTGAGTGCACAGGAAAAAGTGGTCATATTATTTGGAAAGGCCTTGAAGGGGAAAATTAATGAATATTCAGAGTGGATGTAGGGTACGGAAGCAAGCGTTGAGAATTTATCATAAAGGAGTTTCTCATCTCAGCAGAGAAAGAATTCCCAATTATGTGTCCTTCCAGCTTTTAATAATTTAGACATATCAAATTGCAAACTGTATTCAAAGATGAAGAAGAAATCCAGTTGTTACTGATTAGCTGAAATAAACGAGAAGAAAATGTTAGTGTTAGGAGCCTTGCCAGTGATGGAGGGCTGCAAAATTTTAGTGTCAACACTAAAGGAGACTAACAATCCCAGAAAGCTTTGCAGGACAGGTTCAAGCACCTGAGGTCATGTGCTCAGGTGGGAGTAAAGTCTTTTTTATAAAGTGGCAAGGGCGTGGTGCTCTGAGCTCGGAGACCATTAAACTCACCACTCTATTTTTGTGGGGCAGCTGTAGAGAATTTTTTCTTGTCCCCTGTAGCACTGGCAGTGATGAGATTTTAGTTTAGAAGTTAGTCAGCCACTTTGCCATGAGTGAACTCAAAACTCAAGATTACATTTGCAGCTACTGTTGAGCTGCAGCAAGTACGTGCCTGTGGAAGTGTTGCGGGGCATGCTATTCATGTGTTCATGCTGGATGAGGTCAGATCAAAATTTCTATCTGATTGATAGTAAATTTACAATCTTTCATAAAGCAAAATTATAGTCCTTCACAAGGAGCAATTAAACTGATTAAACATAATGACTGCTCCATAACACAGGCATCTCTGTTATGCACTGTGCTGATCCGTTACCATAGCAGCAAATGTTGTTGTGTTAATCACTGTCAACTTCCACTTTACAGCTTACTCAAATCAAGGGTTTCACCATAAAGTGCAGTTTTGCTCTTATTACCATTTTAATTTCAAACCAGGGTGTTGTTGAAAAACCTTTAATTTTGTCACATGGAAAGAAATATCAATTTAATTATGAAAAAAATACATGACATGCCCTTTAAAGAAATCTTGTGGGTGAGGATAAACTGATGATTGGCTGTATTAAATGATATAGTTGTTATTACTGGTAATGTATTATCTGCAAATCAGTGTAGTTACAGGAAGTCAGTCTGGTTGCTCAGGTAATAAAGCAGCCCTGACTTTAAACACATGGCCTTTACCATGTTTGCCTGTTTGGCTGCTTTATATACTTGCCACTGCATGACAACAGATCTGGAAGATACAGTAGCACCACCTTGTGTTGTGGCTCTGTCAAAGGTTAAAGGGCCTAAAATAATACCCTTCCTTATCTTTATCAGTCCTAATGTTTAACAGAAGTTTTACAGTGACTAGTGAGGGAAAGAAAAAGGTTAAACGAATATTTTAGCTTCCCAGTAATCTACGTGTTGCAAAGAAATGAATAAAGATTACAAAGGTGTCACGTAATCTCAGGATCAATTACCAGGAATTTATTTTCTTTTTTGTTAAAGGCAAATTTTATTCCTTAGAATTTCACACACAGTAAGTGACGAAGCTGGGCGGTATGAGGGCATCCCCTTGGCTGTTATGTCTCATGCGCAGAGAAGAGTAGAATAGCTTGTGTTGGCTATTCCTTTAGCCAATGCAGTCTGACACTGAGTTGTTCTGGCATAATTAGAATCTGCTGCAGATGTCTGAAGTATTACCTCACTGCAAAGACCACGGCTTCCCCAGCTAACAGCCCCAGCTGGCTGAATCTGGATTTTGTTTCACTACTGATCAATGGGGAGCTCCCTGCACTTACAGCCACCAGTGGTCCTGTATATTGACTGAATCGAAGAGGCACTGTGGGTGAGATTTGTTCATCCACCAAACTTGTTGCTGATATGGAGCCAGTTTTCTCTGTAAGAAACTGGCGTTGGTGCAAGTACTGAGGCCTTACACAGAGGGTTCATCCAGAGGAAAGTGTTTCCTCAATGCAGAAATTAACTTTATTCAGTGGTTGGACAGGGCTTTCCTTCTTTTTGATGGATTTCTTATACTCTTTTGGTGTTGAAAATGTGCTCATACAGACACCATGGGAGACTGTAAAGTGAGTGCAGTATTGGAAATGAAATGGTATTTTTCCACTGTCATTTAGTAAGTTCTCAGAATTCATCAATAAAGGAATTATTATAGCACTTATATCACATATAGCCTTGTGCTGCCACTGCACAGGCACTATAATGTCTGTGCACTTCCCTAGTGGCAAAGTATAAGCTAGGCTCAGAACAAAATCATGTGAGGGACAGGCTGGGGATCAAGGCTGTCTCTAAGGCCTCCTAACTGACTGAATCTAAACTTAAGGTCATTCCTCTGCTGCTCGACCAATTACCCACACAAGCAGCTCTGTGGAGTCTCTGCTAGACGTTTTGGCTGAATTGTTCCAGGACATCCTCCTGTGGGTTTACATTGGAAAAATAGTCTGCCATTGACTGACATTTTTTCATCAACCAGCAACACACAGCGGGCACGAGGAACGGAGTTTGTACGGCAGACATAAATTTATATTGTGGAGAAAAAAAAATTCATTTTCTTCTTTGTTTATTATCACTAAACAGGTATTCAATGGCATATTACTGCTACTGTAGCACATCTAAAATACATTTTAATAATCACATATCACAAAGGAAATGTATAATTGTTTCCTGATATTTTCTCAGGGATATGAATGCTTTCTGAGACATGGTGTCATTGACATCAGGCGCATATTTGTGGACGTTGTTTGGTGGGGTGAATCATGTCATGACATGTCTGTATGTGTGTTCCATAACCCCTGGACCCTGCACAGAGTCTCATTAGAAGAAAAAGGGTGGTGATTGTTCTTTTGCGATGAAAGGAGGAATTTAGATATGTCAAAGCAGACTAAGTCAGAAGGTTTACAGGGTAGAAGCAATATTAATGTCCAGACATAACCTAAGAGGCTGCTGTGTCTGTGGTGATGTAAGTATGGCTCAGTTATCACAGGTGTGTTTTTGATTTTCAAATGCAGAGTCAAACTTTTTAACCGTAAGGTAAATATGAACTGAACTATGTACACTGTTATGTCTACACGTGAACAGGATTCCAGTAACTTGATTAGAAAGAGCATAGAAAGTGCCAGAGACATACCTGTGTACTATCTGAATACGAAACAGTGAAGAAAACCAACCGGGAAGCAAAGATAGAAAATCCTCAAAATATCACAAAGCACTTAATGTTTTTAGATTGACAATGGATCAAATCAGAATGTGCAATATAAATCTGGTCACCTCTGCAATGAGTTTTAGCATCTTTTAGCGTTTTTTGGCCACTTTTTACTTTGAGAGAAAACATACCAGAGCTAAAAGGAGAATCAATATTAGACTTTCATTTTTGTCTGGTGAAGAAAAAAAAAATGAAATGATGAATGATAATGCTTTTTTGTGTGTAAGTAGCATGTGTAAATAGGCTACTCCTTCCTAACACAATGCAGAATGTATATAGAATAAGAAAAAGGCATAATCTTTGTTTACAGCTTATTATGCTGCCCCCAAGTGGTCGTAATTAATCAGATTTAAATCAGAATAATCCAACAGATATGAATGCTGATAAGTTTAATTTTTTTCTTTTTAAATTCCACTCTCTAGCCTTTATACCATGTTTTTTGCACAAGAGTTTATTAGGATCCCACAATGTTTTTCTCTGATGTATTATAGCTTTCTATGAAAAAAGTAAAGTAAACATGTAAATGTACTGCATATGCAATACAGTTACATAAAGCCAAAAGTCACTTCAAAATTTTGAAATACGTCTTAGTCACTGTAAGGATATAGTTCCAGATGTAAAGTCAGTATAGGGTGAACAAATAAAAAAAACAACTTTATCAATTCATTGTCGATTTTAGTCTCTGTATGGGAAGTGTTGAAAATACTGTTAATATAGAAAATGAACAGCCTTGTCCTTTAAGCAAGAAAATCTATTTGAACAGCCAACCTGGTGCACAGCAGTTATTTAAAGTGATGTCCAAAAAATTTAGAGAGTTATAAAGGAGAAATGTGTGAACTGACATACAGGATGAGGGTAATAATTGAACCAGACAAAACCAGGTGTTATTTTTGAACACTCATCTACTGCTTCGCTGCTGTCAGCACATTTTCAATGGACTGTAAAAATGCAGGTTGTGTCCCATGAATTCACATAATCGATGGCGGTTATTACGTCCCTACAGACTGTAGAATGTATCAGGAGCAGGTGTGCACATATAAAAACCATGATCACAGAACATTAATTTTTAAAATTAAGAGATTCAATAACTTTAATTGACACCTGGAAAAAATGTAATAATACTGCACAGTGGGCATATTAAACTCAAACAGGTTAATAGGGGTCTATAGCCATGAAGAGAAATATTATTGTAAGGCAGTTCAAACCATTTCAGATATCATGAGAGTCTAAACACAGTAAGTCATTTTCTTGAGGATGGTCCAGTTTAGTGCTGATGCAAACACATGACATCAGTGCTGGCCTGCTCAGTGAAGGGACAAGATGTACTTGCCATTAGGAGGCTGGTTTTGGTATCATCTCGCTGACATGTTCTCATGTTGTCAGTGAGTGATTAACCAACTGTAACTGCCCTGACTAATTCATAACCTGACAACAAACCCAAAATGTACTTTTTTGTTCTCTCTCAGAGGTACTATATGTCATATCTGTCTGAAAAACAAGCTCTGGCCACCAAAGTAATACATTCTAATACATGAATTTTAGACCACTATAAGTTAATGAAGGAACATGACGACAGTGGGTGTTAGTAAGTAGGTGACCCCAGACACAATAAATACAGTTAAATACAAATAATCTTTTTCTGTATTCTGTATGTAAACAAAATGGACCTTTAACCTAATAAAATTTTGATCCTGATAATCCTATAATCCGATAAATTATTTATTTATTTTTAAGAACAAATTAGAAGAAAATGTTATACCCTGAGTGTAAAGATTTATTTATTTATTTTAACTTGCTTACTTCTACATGTGAAAGCGCAGTTCTTTAAAACCATTTTAATGTTAATGGTATGCATAGTGATAGTGGTGCATTTCACTAGGGTGAAGCTTAAAATACAGAGTATTACAGAAATGCAGAATATTGTTTATATAGATAAATATAGGAGAGGAGAGGAGTGGAGCTCTGCACCATAGGATGACCCTCAGCCCAGGCCTATAACTAAGGGATGGTACACCAAACCAAATTTATCCTAGAATGCATGTCCAATAATTTCATAGATGCCACTACATGGGTGCATGGACTATATATAAATATAGTATATAATGCATATTAAAAGCGCATTTCCTCAGTCACTATATGGTGAAACAAACAGCAAATGTGTAGACTTGGTATTTGCTGTCTGGGCTTTGACCTGGTCTCTCTATGCAAGCATAAAGAAACTTCAGAATATCAGAGGTTGGGGAGTGACAATAATATGCTATTATGCATTAGCATAATAGCAGAAATTAGTAGCCACCACACACCAAATCATCACCCACAAAGAGAGCTATCTGCATGATATGAAACAGTCATCAGCTACACCACACTACTAAAGATCCAAGGTGTTGATTCAGTGTGTGATCTGAACAAGCAGAAAAGACTTTGGTAAAGTCAAGCACTGGTTCTCATCATTTTAGCAGAGAGTCTACAAGGAGCGTTACGATCCAAAACTATGACAGCACACACAGGAAACTTTGGCTTCCTGCTCGAGGGGGACTGACAGCAAATATGAAGAATGGTACAACGGATGAACAGATGCTGGCGGCAGCAGAGAGGAATGTGACCCGAAAATGATTTTCTCCAAAAAACCATTATGAAGTGACAAGACTGTACTGTTATCTAGCAGCTGCAAGTAAGATGTCTTTTTGTCAAGGGTGTCTTGGATATAAGTTGCATTAGGTAGGGAATATAATGTAAGCGTGGCAGTGTATGTCACACAGACTTCATTCCACTGGTGTATGACAAAAGGTTGATGTGAAATAAATCAAAATAAAAATCTCTTTGTAAGTATATGGTTAAATGGTTTGTAAATGATCCTGATGAATGACAAATTATGCTGCACAATGACTGTGTGACTGCATTGTTCCAGACATCAGATCCAGTCTGGAAATGTTTTGGGGACAAAGTTGGGCTCCTTCTCAGAAGAAAAGAATGCAAATATTCAATGTTTCTGATGCTCAAAACATTGGTCTACCACAGGTGCAAGCTTTCCATACCAATTAACAAGTGCTCCACCCATAAATTTTCCATCAAAATAAACTGGGAACTCATAAAAAATGCACATTAAAATGGGAGTGATTGTCTTTGATATTCAATGCTTTAATTGAAACCAGGCAGAAGAATTACAGAACACTGTTTTGACAGCTCCATGGTTTCCATCAGTAAAAGGGGATTCCTGAGTGAAATCCTGAGGAACACTAGATTTCCTTTTAGAGGAAAACCAAACAGGGTAACACGTCATTGTTTTGCATGGGCTTCATGGTCAATTGACATTACAGTTTTTTTTGTATCTGTATTGGACACTGGGTCAAAGGTTCACACCCTTTCTGTCTGCCACTTACACATTGCATAAGTTCAGTAACCAGCTCATATGGCAGGGCTGGGTAAACATCTGGTAATCTTTGTTTCAGCTTCTCAGTAGCTCACCGGGCAATGGTCTCGCTTTGTGTACTCAGTCTTCTCCAGTTACATAGTTACTGGCTGCTCCCCTGAGGTTACGTGGACAAACCATTTGGAATTGTGGAAGATGTTTCCACAAAATAGGTGTTGTCTAAAGCTTCCTTGCAGTTAAGGAAATAAACCCATAAAAGAGAGAGAGATATGGATGGAGATATATAGATTTAACCAGGATATCTCTAAACTCTGCAATGAAGTGAAAGAATTTAAGTGGCAAAGTCTTTCAATATACATTCAAGTTAAAATATAGATATATTTTTAAGACTCAGCTGTGCTAAAGAAGAATAAATATGCATTAACTGCTGGAACAATAGAACTACAGTTTTTAAATTTGTGGTTTATTGACCTCAAAAGTCACAGTCCCTGGTTTTAGACTGGCGGCTTCCTTTTGGATGTGCTTAAAAGAACACACCACACTATTTTGAATCTGGACTTGATGGACCACACCCTCATTACAGACTCAATCTTTTGTCCTGCTATTGCTTTACCTACTTTGTCAAACATGCTCTCCACCTTGTGTTAATACAAAACTGTAACCAATGATGTCCATTCATTCATTTACATTCATAAACTGACACATCTAGGCAATAACTTCACAGGTCCCACTGTCAAGGCTGTTCTTACCATACTTGCAGGGAGCCAGACAAGGCTGCTGGCCCAGGCTCCTTTAACCAAGTTCCACCCAGACGCTGCGTGC
>NW_018128366.1:128049-137102 GCF_001952655.1 Monopterus albus
CCTGCTGAAATGTAAACCCCAGATTCAGCTGTGTTTGTTATGGTTGCACCAGCCCTCAGCGCGCACACAACGCTGTCACAACGTAGCTATAACAGCAGGGCAATATTTCAACAACAATCTATTTGGTCAGCTGCAATTACATCACTAGGTGGTCAAACACATAGGTTTGCTGGAATGATAATTACGATTATTTCACCTTAGCAAGGGTCCTATATGATGTTCTTATTTCCTAACGTATGCTGACATGCATAACAGAAGTTTAAGTCAAGTGCTTTTAAGTTATTTTCACAGTGTCTGAACTTAGCCCCACTGGACTGTGTACACAAAAGCACCATCATTATTGTTTGTGCTGGGGATGCTCTACTTAACAGTAGGGCCTGCTATACTCTGTTGTCTCTTTTAATCATCTGGCTAGAGTATAAACAATAGTTTAGACTGAACATTTATGCTGCCCTTGAGATCAGTGGCCTGCTGTGCTAATAGCTATTTACTTTTCAGAGAAAATGAGTAACCAAGAAAGTCTATTTTTATCCTAAAATGACCCCAGTGTCAGCCCCACTGGTGGGGGTGAGGGATAGGGGAGAATGTAGGGGGGTGGGGGGTTCACATCCTTAACTTTAATCAAACCGCTAGCCCTGCAGGCTGTACGCTGGTGCAACAACCTTCTGCATGATTAATTTTTTTTCCTCTTCACTTGTGAGCTCATGTGACCCAAAGTTACTATAACACAGAAGATTCCTAGAGGATTTGATGCTAAAATATAAATCTGGAATCTGTCTACAACAAGCTGGGGGTCTATGGATTGTAGCATCAGTTGGGCGGGTAATTTATTGTGGTAGCTAAGTGTTTCCATTTGCAGTGAGAGCCACTAAAAACAGACTTGCTGGGGGGCCCGCATGTAAAAGTCTGATGCGGTGTGTGCTGGCTCTTGGCCTGACAACCTGTTTGGGGAGCTATATAGATGGGGTTATAATGAATACATAAACTAGTCATCACAAAAGGTCCTCCCTATACTGGCCAAAGTTGCAACTTTGGTCAATTTCCTATTCATTCACCTTATGTACCATATGCAGAGGAGCGACCTGCAAAGGAATATTTACTGTTGATGACCCTTACTGGTCTTTTTGTTCATTTTCATATGCAAATATTAAAGAGTAGAGCAGCCATTCAATTTTAATTACTAAGACCGAATACGAACCTGAATCCAATGAATAGGAAGAAAAGAAGAAAATGTCAATTTATTCAATGTTTTGCTTGTTATCCCTCTAAACATATAGAGATATTGGTATTTATGTGTACTTCATATACAATAAACAAGTACCTCACCTGTCCCCACACAATGTAAATACAATGTAAATACAATGATACAGTCTTTATACAAGGTGCAAAGATCAGAAGGCAATAAATGTTTATAGTTAATTAACTGAAACACACCACTAGTAACTTACTGCTGCCCTCTACTGAATCCAATGAGCACAGATTACTTATAAGTCAGCATATACTGTAAATGTAGGAATAATACATTTTTCTGCTAAATTTCTTATACTGCACACATCACTTCTAGTAATAATATTCAGTAAGTGAGCAAGTAACACAACATTGCTATGTTAGAAAGACAAGCATTTCAGCAGAGTAGGATGAAGGTAGGTTGTAATGTGGGATTTCACCTAGAGTTGATTTGACACTGATACTACTGCATAAAACCACATCCAAGTTTGGTTTGGCGGGTGAGCTGTTAACTCTGTTGCACAGAAATGAGAAAAAGTTTGTGAAACAAACCAAAGTGCACCTCAAAAACCAAGGAAAATGTATCAATAAGTGTAAGAGCACATGATATCATCATGCAGCTCAGCATCTGGGAAAGTACCATAATAACAGCCATGGAGAATACATTTATGGTTTGACAAAACCATAGAAAGATCTGATTGCAAACAAAGCACTGTTCATGCAAAGAATATACTGCAAATTCACAGTGAAGCAAACTACAACATAAATTTACAGGTAAATGTTGGTGGAGGAAGGTCTATCTTTCACTACAACAGATGAGAAAATAATTCAGTGCTGGCCAAAGACAACAAGATGATGATGATATTGAGTGTCATATCACTTTCTTTTGGAGACTACATATTCACCTCCTGGTTGGACTCAAGCACCTTCCTTCCAGGAACGTTTTTCCCAGTTCTAACATTAACCAACAGGCCTTATTTCCTGAAACCAGAAACTCCCTCAGCAAAAGGAAACGCAGCAACACCTGCACTAGTAAGAGACAGGCCAGGGCGCGAGTCAAAAATCAGGCCATTATACTCTGAGAGTCTGATAGTTTTTTAAAATATAGTCTAGGTCTGCTTCATATCAACAATTACTCATAAATCTGTATGTGTGACTGATGCCGGACACAATACATTGCTACATTATCTTAGTAAATGCACAAATAACTTGAAAAGGTAAGTGCTGAATTATAAACACATTGCCAAAAAATACAAAGAAAATGCTTTACTTTTATAGATAATGTTACAAAAAAACATATTCTGGACATTGATGACTCCAGCCTCATTTGTATTGCAGTCACATGGCTCCATATTTGGAGGGCAGTGCAACCCGAATGTGCCCCTGTAGCCCACAGTCTTGGGCTGCTTTTTCCCAGAAAGAGTTGATTGATTGGCCATCAGTGGAGACACGCTCCTCGAATGAGAGTACTGGCCACAGAACTATCAAGTAAACATGCTTGGAAGTCAAGGCCAGCAAAATCCGCTTTGTCTCCATACCATCCGCTAGGAAAGCAAAGCTGGATCTCGTGTATCTGTGGTCAGACATGACCGCCACCACTTCCTCATATAGCAAGGCTGCTTCAAAACCACACCAGTGTGTACTCTATTTTCCCTAACCTTTTTTAGGTTTGGAATTCACATAAGCATGTGGTGTGCTCTTGGAGTTTGGGACTTCCAAAATCCCACTGTTTATCACTCAAATCAACAAAAATAAACAACACAGTGAAAACCTTCTCAGCTGCACTGGAAGAGGTTTTTATAATGTCATAAACAGAAATCCTTTTTTGTGTTTTCATCTGATTGTGCTTTCAGTCTCACATAATTCCTGGTGAACTGTGTTTAAGAGGAAGTGATAAGTTCATGCTAATTGGGACCAGATCAGTGAGTAAGGATGTCAGTCTTTTAATTCCCTTTATATAAGGCATCCTCCTAATTCATAATTGAGTGCTTAGCCACGTGCCAAATCAAATCTGGCCCAGTGTCGACATGAAGGAGCTCCCTCTTTTCGTGAAAGCCACGCATCAGGGGTAGCAAGTTCATGCCAACAGTCTTGGTGCCAACGGGATGTTATAACATGCAAACTGCACAAAGTGAGGCACTTCCACACAACAGCACAAACACAGCAGAAACTGTCATTATTATTCATTTCTAATTTTTATGTTTTGATTGTCTCTGTTGCAAGTTGACTCAAGGGAGCTGACTGTGAGTTGTTGTCTGTTGACTTTTTAAAGCCTGTTTGAAATTCAGAGGTCTCATTTAATTGGCTCTGGATTATTCCAAACAGCTAAACCTAATTTACTTTCCAGTTATTCAATTATGTTATTTATTTGGTTTTACTGGCCATTTTATGCCAGGATACTCTACTGAAATGTTCTAATGAGTCAAGTTAATTGGTTGTTTAAAACCTTCATCACAGCGTGTTTTCTAAAAACAGTTGCAGCTAGAAATGCAGCGGAGAATGTGGAGAGTCAGGTAAAAGAATGAGCTAATGTACTAAAACTCTCCATGGAGCTAAGGGGAAGTACAGAGTCAGGTGACAACTGTCTGTGGATTGGAAGACACCTTTTCACATATTAATCAGTAATTTTATTAACTGTTCCAAAAAAATAATGATTACAGCTTTATACCAATAAAACCGATCTTAACTCTGACAATTCAGGACTTCATCTTATTGCAAATTTTATGCTATTACAGACTTTCAATGGTGATGACTTAACTGAAAAGAAATTAATTCACTCTAAGACTTACAATGCCTGTTGTGTTGCTTCATTCATTTATTTGTTTGCTATAAGAAAGATGCAGGTATACTCTTCCCTTATAGTTAGAGGTAATTGTTTGGATGTGTCTAATGTTGGGATGTTTGACATAATCTGCAAAAGAAAGCCTCTTTACAGCACTAAGACCAATTTTTTAAACATAGCAAGGATATTTCAAGTTAAGCTAACCGCTAATTACAAGTGCACAGTGATAACAGACCACAGCAAAATTACAGAATTACAGTAATTGTCAGTTCATTACAGATAATACATATTCAGGATAGTATCAATCTTAAGCAAGACCTATACAGTAGATAGGGACCTTAACATGGAGTATTTCATTTAGAATATTTTAAAACAGCTACACTGTATATTAATAATTATGAGTCATTTCCACTTGGTGCAATACAAAGCAGCAATATTGAGACATGCAACAGGGATCCTGTGTCCAGAGATGATAAGTGGCACTCAGGGCCTAAGAAGGAGAAAAATAGTCAAAAGGAGGGATGGTAGAACATCATCAGAAACGTGGACATAACCGTGATGACACTGGCAAATTTGATCTGTCAGTCTGTCGCTAATGAATAATAATAATAAAACTCAAATCAGATGTATCTTTTACTCTTACATCTGTTTTTTTATATAACTACAGAGACAACATGCATGCTTGTTTAAAACTTGTGCAGAGAGACTAAATAGGCTAGTTATTTTCTTTTTCACTTCTGGAAATCCATTTCGCCCTTCACTGGAGTCACCGTCCTTACTGCCTCCCACTGCTGCTGTGCGTCTCCTCTGAGACACATTCAGTCATTTTTTCACCCTCCAGCTTCACTGGGTGGGCAAGATATGCACTGAGGAATCATGCTTTTGCCCCTGACCCCATTCAGGTGCTGCCACCAGTAGAAGTGACTAATGCACTGACAAGGCTGTTCAATAGGCTGAGCAGGGCCGAAAGCACCACTACCAGGGGTGTAAACCTAGTGCTGGGTGAGTCCCTTTTCCTCTCTGTCAGTCAGGTGCCTATTACGATTGTATACCAATACCTTCTGATCAATTTGTAGTGCACACTTTCCTCTCCACTGAATTTGTACCAAGCAGAGGTTCAGTATATTTGCTTCCATAGTCCAGCTAAGTAAAAAAAAAAAAAAAAAAAAAAAAAGGTGTATGTGTTTTCAAAATGAAAACTGTGCAGCCAATAGCATCTAAGCCTAAATGAATGCTATCAATGCTAACAGCATTCTGAAAGTGCTGCAGGATGGACATTCCCACTACTCTTCATAATGATGGTTGATTTATCTCAGTCACACGTTTGAATAGTTTCAAGTAAATTAATAAAGTGAAAAATGACATATTTAGATTTGCACAAAAGCGTTAGCTTATGTCATGTAGAAAGATGAGCCACTTAAGAGAAATATGTTACATATTCCTATTAAAAGTCATAATCAAATATGACTTCAATCTCAGGGATTATCTTTAGTGTTAAACAGATACTGCTGCACTTTCTAGAAACCACTGACACAAATGCTTGTACCAATGTAACTATATCATGGAATGCAACAAAAATCCACTGAACTATTTTGGAGTACATGCAAGTCCTTAATGCTATACTTTGGAATTCTCAAACTGCACCAGTCCCATGAGGACAGTGAGGAAGCTTACAGTGCATTTTTCAGGAGGGACATAGTGACTGCATTCTTCCGCTGAACTGCCTGAGCTACAGTAGTCTCTTCATACGGCAGGTGTGTTTCTCTATGTGCATGGTGGCTCGGTCTGTGGAGCTGGTCAGGACGTCCAGAACTTCATCCTGACGTTCCAGCTCTGTCTCTGCCTCCAGGGCAAGGTTCTTCAGCTGCATGAGCATCTGCAGAAAACATTCACACAACCAAATATGTACACTTCTGCACAAACACACATGATCATTTGTTTTAGTAATTACACACCAGCCCCCAGTGATCATGGACAACTAAGGAGCAAGACACAAATAAAATAAGACTGACTGTTAAAACTTACAGACAATTGAGCAATTGCAGGGTGGAACATGTGGACCACATGCAGAGAGGTGTAGAGATGGGGTCAGTGAGTTAGAAAGCAAGTGTGTGTGTTAGTGAAATAGAGAAACATTTGTAGATGAGGGTGAAATTTTCATTTAATTCTGATTTTTTTCCCACTTTGGCTAAAAAGACAAAACCTGCAGCTTAATATCTGCAAATCAGAAGACTACAATTCAGCAACGACCATGATGCAATAGTATCTACTCCTGTGGCAGGTACTGTAGGATAATATTTCATGTAATGCAATACAGGAAAAGTACGAGAGGGCTTGGCTTGTCTCCTGGGATAAGTGATATCATACAGTATTGTTTGTTTTCTGTTTTCAGTCAGTTTAAAAAATGCTGCGAGTAAATCTGCACGGTCCAAACACTGTGTATGCTATGGTTGATGGAACAACTTAAATATACTGTGATGCGCCAAGCAAAACCTAATAAACACTCACTCCAAACCACACCACCATGGATTCTAAACTAATATGTTATGCTACATAAGCTCTCTTTCTCTCGCTCTCTCTCTCTCTCTCACACACACACACACACACACACATTCCCGACCATTTTGTCAGTTTCACTACATGCAGACACTGCCAAAGAGCACAGAAACAGCTCTATACAACAGTTTGAAAAACTGAAAGTATGTCAATACAGAAAGAGAGACAGCTATACTTGCTTACTTGGGCCTGAATCACACCTCGCTTTTAACACTCACAAGCGTTTTGGTGGGTTATAGAAAACACAGAAAATGAATATTTTTAGCTGCTGCTTATACAATGGCTAGAGGGCTTAAGTCATGTAGAAACCCTCAAATTAAACATTTAGGCTACAACTAATAGAAATATATATAAACTAAAATTCCTAGTGTCTTAAGCATTAGTGGGGTATTTTCAGGACTAGATGTACAGTACCATACACAAAATAAAATAAAATAAAAAGTTTTATCACTTGTATGAGTAAACAAGTGTTAGCAAGTAGGAATTTCCAGTCTCAAACAATAATATCTATGGAAAAATGCTTTGACAAAAAGGAATATTTGCTAAAGCACTTAGGACAGGACATTAAACCGAGCTATACAAGTTGGCCAACTGTAGATTCTAATCTTGACATTAAGAGTAGGGTGTGTGCAGAAGCGTAGCATTAACTAAAAAGTGGCAGCCTTTGAAGTCTGGACCAGTATCAGCTATAGACAATAAGCCATTTATGAACACAATAGACAAGCCAAGCTGTATGACTGGCCCAGTGCTGCAACTGCTGTGATAGATCCGTTTTAAAAATGATTACACAGACAAAAACACTATAAACCACTGTACACACTGTATATAGTGTTAACAATGTACAATTATTTTATGTAACTAAACCACAAATAAATACACTGCCACAAAAATGGGCCAGAACCCAGTATAAGGCATATTGTATTTCATATACACAATGTATATCAGTTATCGTTATTTTTTTGGCTGCACTCTTTGACAAATACTACACCTATATCAGGTAAGCCATCATATAATCTTGGCAACATGCAGTATAACTTTAGCAAATGAGACTACAATCATTCTTTCCTTTGTTTAAATATCATAGGTCACATGCTCGTGAAAATAAAATCAAAAGCAGCCTGCTGGAGGCTTTACATGAAATGTCTTAGTTAGCAACCTGTAATAAAGTATCACATCCACACAAAAACTTGTTTGAATCATGGGTCTGAATTTACGTCACAGTGTAAGTCTTGCCACCACATAACAGCTCTCAGTGCTGTGAGGTTTTTTTATGGAAAGACACTCTACAGTCTAACCAAATGACTGACCATGTTTCTTTTCCTCTCTTAAAACCGGATGGACTTTGGTTTGTGGCCTCACTAAATATCATTTTAAACATATGGGATGAAAACTAAAAATCATTAAGATGAACTGTGGTATGGAACAAAACAAATACAATATATGTAACTTTAGTAGCTGCCAAGGCAATGCTTCCTGTGCACACAAACATGACATTTGTATTACCTGCCTTGAATATACAAATATGAAAGATCTTAATGCAACAGTAGTGGAAGCCATACATTTACATAGGCAATGGGAGTCCAACTTGTCCAAATAGGCCTCACCTGTTTGAGTTCCTGGGCCTCAGCCTGACTGACAGATGGCTGGAGAACATGCACCTGCAACTGGGACAGCTCTCCTGCTGGGACCTCCAGCGGGAGCTCTGGCTCTTGGCACCTCTGTGGTAAACCTGACTCCGTGGGTGGAGATGGTGAAAAAGTGCAGAGTGCATATGATGTTTATGAAGAAACCAGACAGTAAACTCAAAGCACAGCAACTGAGGCAATCAGGGTGAAGTGACTCATCAAAATACATTTCTGTCAAGGACAGACACCAATAACATGTGCAAAAGTCATGCAGGTGAAATGTTTTTACACGTGGCTGCACACAAAAATATACAGAGGTGAAAGCATGAAGACTAGAACTTTACTGCCACTTTGTGGTCACATTTATTATAGGCATGGAAACTACTGTGAAAAAACAGTTCACTCTTTTCCTTACCTTCATTCCAGTTTGTCCCTTCTGTGTCACAAGGAGATGAAACCGGAGTTGCCTTAAAAGCAGTGTATTCACTTGTGAACTCCACCTTCTTTTTGTACTGCATCTCTAGCACTGACATTGCCTCTGACATCTTGGCAGACAGGAACCTGTAGCATATATCAGGCTTCCCTATAAACCGCTGTCGAATGGTAATCTCATAAGGACTGTGCACCCTGATTTCGTCAATTTCATTGCGTTCAAAGCGATGAAGGAGCCGGCAGTTTATGTCTTGGACCTCCAATGAGGATACCAGCACCAACAAGCATCCAGGTTTCAAGTCTGAGTCTCCACCTCTGGATACTACTGCTGGGATGCTTGTGATCACCTTATTTCTACCGGAACCCCTGCCAGCTGAAGCAGCAGTGGCACCTGGAGCTCTTGCAGCATCCTCAGCCTTGGCTTCCTGCTG
>NW_018128366.1:137187-144707 GCF_001952655.1 Monopterus albus
GGCTTCCTGCGGAGTTTGCCAGGGGAGTTTGCCAAAAGGCCACCAGGAGGGACACTCCAGCTCTGACAAAAGCCTAGGACAGAAAAAAAGACAGGGACAAGGAGAACTGTCAACTGTAAATAAAGCTGTTTTTATTGTAAGCCAGTTATAACACGGCATCCATAGAGTATAACATTTTAAAATAAATAGTGCAGTAAAAGTCATCCAGTCAGGAAACAGTTTGACATTTACTTATCAGCCATGCCCAGGTCAGAGTTCATCTTCTCCAGTCCCTGCATCATGTTATCAAACTGCTCTCCTTGGTGGCCGAGGACTCTACCAGTGTCCTCCAGTCTTCTTTGGTCCCCTGCCACCAGGTTTATCAGTTTTCTGCCTTTAGAGGGCTGAGACTCCGCTCCTGGGGCCTCTGAGCTGGGAGACAGGAGGCGCTCTCTCCAGAAATGTTCCAACACATTATAAACCACCACTCTGTTGGGCTTCAGGGACCCAAACCAGTGTTTCACATTGCCTTCTTCAAGCACTGTTAGGGTGCTGAAAATGAAACTGGATGATTCCATCTTGAGCTCCATGATCCGGGAGAGGCGGAAGCTGACAAGACTTTCCTTACTCTGATTAGAGACAAAGCGCACCATGGTCCTGGTGAGGGAGAGAGTGCCATTTTCCCACCGCTTCTCACTGTTGATGTAATACGAGCCTGGCCAGCTGTGGATAGGAATGTCCCGGCTCATTCTGGAGGAAAGTGCACTGAATCCCCTGGAAGAAAGACAAATAAGCTTCAGTATTACATATGTACCATGCATATGCACACACTGTTGCAACTTTACTCTACCATTACATGATAAATGCCCTTGTATTGAGTGATGTATCCGTCCTAACAGAGAACTTACTTTCTTCTGAGTGCAGTAAGGGATCTTGGCAGCAGATGAGCTCAGCTGATGCGTTTATATATAGTTTCAGCTTTCTATTCAACTGATCGCATTACAATCGCGCCATTATAATGTTATGGACCCTTTTAGCATTTGTTACTTCCTCTGATAAAACTGTATCAGTCCCACACCACATCAATCGACAGTATGTTGTACATTACCCCATATTCTTCTCAGTAACGATGTCTATTGCGGAAGTGACGTCACCAGATAGCACTGCTGTATTTACCATCCGACTTGAAAATTGTGCTCTCAGAAAAAACTATCATGACAAGGTTTTGGAAAAATATCTTTTGTTAGCTAAGATGGTTTCTGAATAAGATAGTCTGCAGTATTAGCAATAAATTAAATCGTTAATATATCCAGTGGTGAATAACAGTAAATAGCAACGGCAGTATATGCGCGTCGTTTAGGAACCATAATCTGGTGTTCCGTGACAGAGAGAGGGCAATACATTGGTTGGGATTAACCTAGCTGTCAAAATAGAATTGACAGGTTTTAGCATAATGCTAGTTTTCCAGTCGACTCTGGTTTGAAGGTTGACAGCAAAAGAGAAAAGATGGTCGCTATGTAATGACAATTTCCTTAACGTCAGTTCTTTAACGTTTTTTGCCGTCCAAACGTGGACAGCTAGGCTTGCTAACTGGCTAGCCGATGTTTTGTTTACCATCATGGACAGAGAGGCGTACCGTAACTGCTGCAGCCTGGTCAAAATACCACGACAGTCGTACGAACAATTTTGGTCTTCACATTTTGTAGATTACATCGACAAGGAGCTTAACTATTCTAAGTTTTTCAAAAAATACTTGCTTCCCAATTATCCATGTATGTTTTCAAGAAGGTTTACAGAGGAGTGGAAGTGTAGAAAACAGTGGGTGACTGAGGAGGGGAGGCCTAATTTCCAGAAACTGCTGCAAGAGTTTGGTAAATAAGCCTATTATTAGTGCGTTAACTATCTACCACGCAGTACTATGCAGCTGCTACAGTGACTGTTGTCTTGTAAGCTAATGTATTTGTTCTTTGTCATAGCTGAGACTCCTGTTCCTGTTGCAAACTGCAATGCAAAGGAATATAATGCAAACCCTAAACAAGTTATGCCTTTCAAAGAATTTATACACTACTGGAAGGAATACATCCAGAATGGCCACTCATCACCTAAAGGATGTCTCTATCTTAAAGACTGGCACATGTCAAGGTATCAAATGAATACTTATTGAACAAAACCTCGTTTCACAGGCGCAATGTGTAACCACTCATTATAAAGTTTATATAATTATTCTCCAGGGACTTTCCAGAACATAATGTTTACACTACACCAGTCTTCTTTTCTTCTGATTGGCTTAATGAATACTGGGATACACTTGAAGTGGATGACTACCGGTTTGTCTACATGGGACCTAAAGGCTCATGGTATGAAAAGTTGAACATGATGTGGTAAAAGCCAGATTATATCTTAGTTTTCATACAGTCAGAATAACTTTCTCATCACTAGGACCCCATTCCACGCTGATGTGTTCCGCTCCTACAGCTGGTCAGCAAACATCTGTGGCAGGAAGAAATGGCTCCTGTATCCCCCAGGCCAGGAGGAGTTTTTACGAGACACTCACGGCAATCTCCCTTATGATGTTACATCATCTGAACTTCGAGACAGAGGCCTTTTTCCAAACTATGAAGAAGCCTGTCAACCTCTTGAGATTATTCAAGAGGCAGGTGAAATCATTTTTGTACCCAGTGGCTGGCACCATCAAGTCTATAATCTGGTAAGGTCATCTGAGGAGAACAGCTAGAGTAAAAATTTTATGTTACATATTTATGGTAATAGTGACATACTGTACTGTAGAAATTCTTCTTTATTACGCATGCATAAAAGTGTGAGCATTATTGGCATCAACAGTTCATGATCCTGACTTTAAAATATTTCATACAGGAGGACACCATCTCTATTAATCACAACTGGTTGAATGGCTGCAACATCGACATCATGTGGCAGTTCCTTCAGAATGAGCTGTCATCTGTTCAAAAAGAGATAGATGAGTGGAGGAACACAATGGATTCATGGCATCAACATTGCCAGGCACTGTTTCATCTGCATGTTGTCCAAAAAAAAATGCTGCTGCCCTGAATGCATAGTATACAATATAAGGATGAGTGTGTAAGGTAATTGTGTGCGCGTTGTTTTTCTATTTGCAGGTCATCATGAAAGCCTGCTCTGGAATTGACTATGGGGAATTTGCCTCATTCCTGAAAATCATTGCTGACAACCGAATGGCTTTGTTGAATGCTTGCTCCACTGGGGATTCTTACGATTACCCACAACATCTCTCGGAGACACTCGCCACACTTGGACCTTACCATGCTGCATTTGACCTACAGAGAGTGGCTCACATAATTGAATGTCTACTCTGCAATGAAGACTATAAGAGGCTCGATCATTCAGCATTGACTTTGCAGCCAGAAGCTATGTTACAGCAAATTCGGGACACCATACAATCCACCAGAGGGCAGCATCTCCTTTATCAGGAATAAGATGGGCAGCAGAGTCTCATCCACATAAGCATCATCTGGAAGGAGCTTGAATGGAAAATTCTACTTTGTATGGTGCAAAAAAAAGAATAGGATAGTGTGGTTCCAGTTTAATTAGAAATTATGCAGTCTCAAATATTGCATGTGAGTGTTTGGAATTTGTTTTTGCACTGAAAAATTAAACGGATAAATAATAAGCAAGTCAACTGAGTTTTTGCATGGTTATTCAACAACAACAACCAATACCACAGTACAGCTGGTATATCCTGTTACATAGAGCTACAATAGATCTGATTAAAAAAAAAAAACATAATTCTGTGGAGCATAATACTTTACAATTAGAAAAAAATCCCTTTAAAAGTATGTTAATTGCAAACAAAACAAAAATGCTCACAAATAATGCCATACAGGTGTTAAGGTAATGACAACATATATTGTCCTTAAGGGTTCTGTTTATGAGAAGTCTGTCAGATGTGATATATGTCACATTTTTTGGAGCTGTAAAACATCCTCCTCTTCAGCTGACTGAGTTGTCTTTAGGCCACCATTCTGGCACAGAGGCCTCGAGTGTCACAGTTGTATTGTTAGAAGATTTGAGCATCAACACCTCTTTGGCATGAGCCATGCGGATTAGGCTCAGACCCAGCTCTCCTACCCCTGCTCGGTACTTCCCAGCTGGCTTGCCCGATTGTGTTTGCAGTGTGGCACCTTCCTCAAGGTCTTGGACTGGAGATGACAAGCGTATCGGCATCAGGCGTTTCCGAATCACCCCAGTGTGATGAGTCCTGGCTGTGAGCTCCTGCCCAATGTAACAGCCCTTGCTAAAGCTTATGCCCTGCATGTAGTCAAGATTTGACTCTAGTGGTAGTGCCACTCCAGGAGGAAGGTCCTGCACTCCCTCAGGAAGTCCTAGACAGCAATGACAGCAGAGGAAACAAAACTTGTCACAAAAATTTCAAGAGCAAATGTTAATACAAGTCCCATATTCCTCACTCCGTTTATCTTGTAATACAAACTATGTACTCTATTACTGAATGATCTTACCTATTGCATAGCGATGTCTGTGATACTCCTTTGTGTCACCTTTCTGACACGATGTAATGATTTCCAAGGGGTCAACGTGACTGTCCAACACCAATCTCCAGCCCATTTCCTGAGTTCGAGGATCAGCCTCCCATACCAGAGTTTTTTCAGGGGAAGAAAGCTCAGATTTACCGGGTTCTCCTTGACTTGCATTTTTTCGCTTGAGGAGCACTGCCCATACAGAAAGCTCTGGACAGGGGTTAATGTTGACCTTTCTGCGGATCTTGTACATCTTCAAATGTTTCAAGACTGAGTCCTTAATTGTGCTGTCACACTCCAGGAAAACACTGCATCCTGCATCAGCTTCTTTAAGACTGAAGGGAAATACAGCAAGTTGAGATGTCAATCTACAATCATTTCATTTCAGTAACAATTTAGTAATTTCATCCTCAACCTGAATGCTCTATTTCATTTAAGATTTGACTTTATATCCCAGAGGGCTATTTCCATTTGCCCTTCTGGGAAAACTCTGTGCCACTGGCAAAATCTGACATATTAGTGAATGATACAGACCTGTGCTCAAGTTGAAAAGGGGCAGAGTTATGATGGGAAATAATATGAACCTGTGTCCTAATAATTATTAAAAAGTAAGCTGTCAGAAGAGTGGGAGGATATCAATCCAACAGTCCTTAGCTGGCTGTAGTATTGGCAGGCTGTTTAAAATACACTGATTAGCCATGACATCATGACCACTGACAGGTAAAGTGAATAACATGATTATCTCATTACAATGGCACCAATCAGTGTGTAAGGTAAACATTCAGTCCTCCTAAGGATCTGAGTGAGTCTGGAGTTCGCCAAATCGCCCTCACTTCCAGCCCTTGGCTAACTTGCCAGCAACTTGCAATGATAAGCGAGCAGCCACACCCACACGATTACTGCTAACAATCGATTAACGGGTATATTACCTGTACAACATGATGTCATATAGTGTTCTTCCTTGTACATTTAACATATGTGAGTACATGGCTCTGAGTCCAGGCTCCTCCAGCAGCTTCATGTCATTGGTTATAATCCCCTGAAGAAACGGACTTGTGTCCTGTCCCTGGATTTTTAACAGGGACCTGTGGGGAAGGGGATAGCACACAAACTGTTCCGGGACGTCTCGACCTGTTACCTTACTGTACATCCTGACACGAATCCCTGCTGGATCTGAAACAGCAGAAAGCAAAGTTGTACAAAAATACGGGCCGGTGTTTTTTCTGGTGTTGACACCGATACGGCCACTAAACGTGAACGCTCCCCTGGCGCACAAGCACAAACCCCTCATGTTATACATTATCATACAAATGTATTATTAAAAATATGACTACTCAGCCTATTAAGAACAGTGGACGACTACATAACTTATAACAACCTCCCGCAGCAAGAACGCCATTTTGAAATCCCACAATGCACTGCTCGATAATAGTGGAACAAGTTTTTTTTTTTTTTATAGTTTTATGTATTATTGAAAAAAAACGTATAAACAATGGACACAGCCAGGGGTTGAGATAAATAAAAAAAAGAACTAAAATAAAATAAAAATAAGATCATAACAACTGCAGAAACAGCAATAGATGTACATTTTTGGAAGCTTTTTTGTTCGTAGAATTTTGAATTGTTTGAATGTATTGACAGCAGATATCAAATACTGGCTTTTGAGAAAACCTACATTTATGAATATGAAATTTAGTTATCAAAAGTATCAAGTTGATGACAAAATATTCATTAATTTTCACAGAAGAATAACTGGTGAAGGTAAATAGTACATTCTCACAAGTAAAAGTACAAAGTCACAGTCAATGTGTGGAGTAATGTAAACACTGACTGAGTTAATGAGAGTGGGGACAAGTCCAAAAAAGATGGTCCAGTTCTTCAGGTTACAGTTTACTAAAAGTACAACCGTGGCTCAGGAGGCAGAACCGTTGTCCTCTCACGAGAGGCTTTTTTTTTAAGTGTCTGACGCTGGTGATAATCAGCCAAACATTAATAGATGAGTCTATCTATCCATCCAGACATTTATAGATAGAACAAGGGGTGTTTGTCTCCTCAAGTCAATCTTTTGACACATACATAAGCACTGTAATAATGTTTCTTTTATTTATTTATTTATCTATTTGTTTTTAATTGGTGCAGCCAATTCTGGACAAATGTGCTTTCCCATTATACTATATCTTTCAATTTTTAAGATAAATGCAGTGCAATTTCTTGGGCTGTAAAAATTTTACCGCTTTTATAACCACCGGTTATTATAGGCTCTCATGTGCAAATGCTGTTCTCCTCCTTACAGATTTATTGCCCCATGCACTTTCCTTTGAGATTAAACAGACTTAAGATAAACTTACTGTGGTTAGTAACAGAAGGATTTCTCCGTGTCATATCCCAAGCATGGAATAAAACGGAACCAGTTTGTATACAGTCATTTACAAATTGTCAGACATATATGCAAAAGTATTTTGTCTTGATTACGGTTAGATTGGATCCTTTTCTTGTAACAAAATATAAAACTCTCTTTGTATAACAACAGCTGTATCTTTTGTAACAATAAAACTTTCTTTTAAGGCTCTACCTTTGAATTAGACTTAAATAGCTTTTAATTTTGCTGTTTCAAAACCACACATTTGATATTCATATAACAAGACAGAGAAGCACACAGCTACTGTAAAGCAGGAAATCAGAGGTGTCAAATAAGTTTATTTCTTCATGATAAAATACTAGAACAGACTTTAAAAGTTTGAGGCACTTCGAAACATGGCAACAGTGAAGGCAGGATTCAATGTTACTCTGACACCAATTTTGGGAACATACTGCTTCAGACAGATAAAAAAACTAAAAGACTTACCTTTAAGACAACATGCCTAAACATAAGATAAATGTAAGCTAATTGAATAGCAAAGGATGGGATTTCCACTGTAGTCTTTGTGTATACTGTATGTTCCCAGTTGTAAAGCATGCAACATCTGCTTTAAATTGCACAAAATCAGTGTTTACTTCAGAAAATAGTCT